>NC_069499.1:1586678459-1586895959 GCF_027579735.1 Bombina bombina
CAAGTGGAAGCCACAGCTCTAGTGGAGTGAGCTGTAATTCTTTCAGGAGGCTGCTGTCCAGCAGTCTCATAGGCTAAACGTATTATGCTACGAAGCCAAAAAGAGAGAGAGGTAGCAGAAGCTTTTTGACCTCTCCTCTGTCCAGAGTAAACGACAAACAAGGAAGAAGTTTGGCGAAAATCTTTAGTTGCCTGCAAGTAGAACTTGAGGGCACGAACTACATCCAGATTGTGTAAAAGACGTTCCTTCTTTGAAGAAGGATTTGGACACAAGGATGGGACAACAATCTCTTGATTGATGTTCCTGTTAGTGACTACCTTAGGTAAGAACCCAGGTTTAGTACGCAGAACTACCTTGTCTGAGTGAAAAATCAGAAAAGGGGAATCACAATGTAAGGCTGATAACTCAGAGACTCTTCGAGCCGAGGAAATAGCCATTAAAAACAGAACTTTCCAAGATAACATTTTTATATCAATGGAATGAAGGGGTTCAAACGGAACACCCTGTAAAACGTTAAGAACTAAGTTTAAACTCCATGGTGGAGCAACAGCTTTAAACACAGGCTTGATCCTAGCTAAAGCCTGACAAAAGGACTGGACGTCTGGATTTTCTGACAGACGTCTGTGTAACAAGATGGACAGAGCTGAAATCTGTCCCTTTAATGAACTAGCTGATAAACCCTTTTCTAAACCTTCTTGTAGAAAAGACAGTATCCTAGCGATCCTAACCTTACTCCAGGAGTAACCTTTGGATTCGCACCAGTATAGGTATTTCCGCCATATTTTATGGTAAATCCTTCTGGTAACAGGCTTCCTAGCCTGAATTAGGGTATCAATAACCGACTCAGAAAAACCACGTTTTGATAAAATCAAGCGTTCAATTTCCAAGCAGTCAGCTTCAGAGAAGTTAGATTTTGATGTTTGAATGGACCCTGTATCAGAAGGTCCTGTCTTAGAGGTAGAGACCAAGGCGGACAGGATGACATGTCCACTAGATCTGCATACCAAGTCCTGCGTGGCCATGCAGGTGCTATTAGAATTACTGATGCTCTCTCCTGTTTGATTTTGGCAATCAATCGAGGAAGCAGCGGGAAGGGTGGAAACACATAAGCCATCCTGAAGTTCCAAGGTGCTGTCAAAGCATCTATCAGAACTGCTCCCGGATCCCTGGATCTGGACCCGTAGCGAGGAAGTTTGGCGTTCTGGCGAGACGCCATGAGATCTATCTCTGGTTTGCCCCAACGTCGAAGTATTTGGGCAAAGACCTCCGGATGAAGTTCCCACTCCCCCGGATGAAAAGTCTGGCGACTCAAGAAATCCGCCTCCCAGTTCTCCACTCCCGGGATGTGGATTGCTGACAGGTGGCAAGAGTGAGACTCTGCCCAGCGAATTATCTTTGATACTTCCATCATTGCTAGGGAGCTTCTTGTCCCTCCCTGATGGTTGATGTAAGCTACAGTCGTGATGTTGTCCGACTGAAACCTGATGAACCCCCGAGTTGTTAACTGGGGCCAAGCCAGAAGGGCATTGAGCACTGCTCTCAATTCCAGAATGTTTATTGGAAGGAGACTCTCCTCCTGATTCCATAGTCCCTGAGCCTTCAGAGAATTCCAGACAGCGCCCCAACCTAGTAGGCTGGCGTCTGTTGTTACAATTGTCCAGTCTGGCCTGCTGAATGGCATCCCCCTGGACAGGTGTGGCCGATAAAGCCACCATAGAAGAGAATTTCTGGTCTCTTGATTCAGATTCAGAGTAGGGGACAAATCTGAGTAATCCCCATTCCACTGACTTAGCATGCATAATTGCAGCGGTCTGAGGTGTAGGCGTGCAAAAGGTACTATGTCCATTGCCGCTACCATTAAGCCGATCACCTCCATGCATTGAGCTACTGACGGGTGTTGAATGGAATGAAGGACGCGGCATGCATTTTGAAGCTTTGTTAACCTGTCTTCTGTCAGGTAAATCTTCATTTCTACAGAATCTATAAGAGTCCCCAAGAATGGAACTCTTGTGAGAGGAAAGAGAGAACTCTTCTTTTCGTTCACTTTCCATCCATGCGACCTTAGAAATGCCAGAACTAACTCTGTATGAGACTTGGCAGTTTGAAAGCTTGAAGCTTGAATTAGAATGTCGTCTAGGTACGGAGCTACCGAAATCCCTCGCGGTCTTAGTACCGCTAGAAGGGCACCCAGAACCTTTGTGAAGATTCTTGGAGCCGTAGCCAATCCGAATGGAAGAGCTACAAACTGGTAGTGCCTGTCTAAGAAGGCAAACCTTAGATACCGGTGATGATCTTTGTGGATCGGTATGTGAAGGTAAGCATCCTTTAAATCCACTGTGGTCATGTACTGACCCTCTTGGATCATGGGTAAGATTGTCCGAATAGTTTCCATTTTGAACGATGGAACTCTTAGGAATTTGTTTAGAGTCTTTAAATCTAAGATTGGCCTGAAAGTTCCCTCTTTTTTGGGAACCACAAACAGGTTTGAGTAGAACCCTTGTCCTTGTTCCGACCGCGGAACCGGATGGATCACTCCCATTAATAACAGATCTTGTACGCAGCGTAGAAACGCTTCTTTCTTTATCTGGTTTGTTGACAACCTTGACAGATGAAATCTCCCTCTTGGGGGAGATAATTTGAAGTCTAGAAGGTATCCCTGCGATATGATCTCTAGAGCCCAGGGATCCTGAACATCTCTTGCCCAGGCCTGGGCGAAGAGAGAGAGTCTGCCCCCCACTAGATCCGGTCCCGGATCGGGGGCTCTCGGTTCATGCTGTCTTTGGGGCAGCAGCAGGTTTCCTGGCCTGCTTGCTCTTGTTCCAGGACTGGTTAGGCTTCCAGCCTTGCCTGTAACGAGCAACAGCTCCTTCCTGTTTTGGTGCAGTGGAGGTTGATGCTGCTCCTGTTTTAAAGTTCCGAAAGGGACGAAAATTAGACTGTCTAGCCTTAGCTTTGGCTTTGTCTTGAGGTAGGGCGTGGCCCTTACCTCCTGTAATGTCAGCGATAATCTCTTTCAAACCGGGCCCAAATAAAGACTGCCCCTTGAAAGGTATATTAAGTAATTTGGACTTAGAAGTAACATCAGCTGACCAGGATTTTAGCCACAGCGCCCTACGTGCCTGTATGGCGAATCCTGAGTTCTTAGCCGTAAGTTTGGTTAAATGTACTACGGCCTCCGAAATGAAGGAATTAGCTAGTTTAAGGACTCTAAGCCTGTCCGTAATGTCGTCTAGCGTAGATGAACTAAGGTTCTCTTCAAGCGACTCAATCCAAAATGCTGCCGCAGCCGTAATCGGCGCGATACATGCAAGGGGTTGTAATATAAAACCTTGTTGAACAAACATTTTCTTAAGGTAACCCTCTAATTTTTTATCCATTGGATCTGAGAAAGCACAGCTATCCTCCACCGGGATAGTGGTACGCTTAGCTAAAGTAGAAACTGCTCCCTCCACCTTGGGGACCGTTTGCCATAAGTCCCGAGTGGTGGCGTCTATTGGAAACATCTTTCTAAATATTGGAGGGGGTGAGAACGGCACACCGGGTCTATCCCACTCCTTAGTAACAATTTCAGTTAGTCTCTTAGGTATAGGAAAAACGTCAGTACTCGCCGGTACCGCAAAGTATTTATCCAACCTACACAGTTTCTCTGGTATTGCAACGGTGTTACAATCGTTGAGAGCTGCTAAGACCTCCCCTAGTAATACACGGAGGTTCTCCAATTTAAATTTAAAATTTGAAATATCTGAGTCCAATCTGTTTGGATCAGAACCGTCACCCACAGAATGAAGCTCTCCGTCCTCATGCTCTGCGAGCTGTGACGCAGTATCAGACATGGCCCTAGCATTGTCAGCGCACTCTGTTCTCACCCCAGAGTGATCACGCTTGCCTCTTAGTTCTGGTAATTTAGACAAAACTTCAGTCATAACAGTAGCCATATCTTGTAATGTTATCTGTAATGGCCGCCCAGATGTACTAGGCGCCAAAATATCACGCACCTCCCGGGCGGGAGATGCAGGTACTGCCGCGTGAGGCGAGTTAGTCGGCATAACTCTCCCCTCGCTGTTTGGTGAAATTTGTTCACATTGTACAGATTGACTTTTATTTAAAGTAGCATCAATACAGTTAGTACATAAATTTCTATTGGGCTCCACCTTGGCATTGGAACAAATGACACAGATATCTTCCTCTGAGTCAGACATGTTTAACACACTAGCAAAAAACTTACAACTTGGTTATAATCTGTTTTAGCAAAAAACGTACTGTGCCTCAAAGAGGTACTAACGATTAAATGACAGTTGAAATAGTGAACTGAAAAACAGTTATAGCATCAAACTTTAAAACAACAAAACTTTTAGCAAAGGTTTGTTCCCATTAGTAAAATAACAATAATTAAATTTGACATAAAAAATACAAAGCAACGTTTTTATTCACAGTCACTATAAGAATTCTCACAGCTCTGCTGAGAGAATTTACCTCCCTTCAAAGAAGTTTGAAGACCCCTGAGATCTATCAGAGATGAACCGGATCATGCAGGAAAAATAAAAGTAACTGACTGGTATTTTTTGATGCGTAGCAAAGAGCGCCAAAACGGCCCCTCCCTCTCCCACACAGCAGTGAAGAGAAACGAAACTGTCACAAATAAAGCCAAAAAACTGCCAAGTGGAAAATAATGCCCAAATATTTATTCACACAGTACCTCAGCAATGTAAACGATTCTACATTCCAGCAAAAACGTTTAACATGATAAATAGTTATTAAAAAGGATTAGTGACCTTTAACAGAGTAGTTCCGGTGAAATACCATCCCCAGAATACTGAAGTGTATACATACATGTCATTTTAACGGTATGGCAGGATTTTCTCATCAATTCCATTCAGAAAATAAAAACTGCTACATACCTCAATGCAGATTCCTCTGCCCGCTGTCCCCTGATCTGAAGCCTTTACCTCCCTCAGATGGCCGAGAACAGCAATATGATCTTAACTACTCCGGTTAAAATCATAGTAAAAAACTCTGACAGATTCTTCCTCAAACTCTGCCAGAGAAGTAATAACACGCTCCGGTGTTATTTTAAAATAACAAACTTTTGATTGAAGTCATAAAAACTAAGTATAATCACCATAGTCCTCTCACACATCCTATCTAGTCGTTGGGTGCAAGAGAATGACTGGGACTGACGTAGAGGGGAGGAGCTATATGCAGCTCTGCTGGGTGAATCCTCTTGCATTTCCTGTTGGGGAGGAGTTATATCCCAGAAGTAATGATGACCCGTGGACTGATCACACATAACAGAAGAAATAACCTCCTACCAATAAATGCACACATCTACTGTCCATAGGGTCCTAAAATGAAGTACTGTGCTCCAAAGGAGTAGCTCTCTTTTAGCCAAGGTAAATATACCATCATCTACCTTGGGAATAGTACCCCAGAGTTCCAAATTGGAAAGTTTCTTAAACGTTGGCGAAGTAGTAAAATGGAACTCCTGGTTTATCCTATTCTTTGGAAAGAATATCAGAAACCAAAGATGGAACAGAAAAGGTTTCCGGAGCCCTAGACTTGGGTCTGAAAATAAGATATAATCTTTGCACTGGTTTGTCCTCAACCTGATTAGATTCCTGAACTCCTAAAGTCATTCGATTATAATTCACCCTTTGAATCAGAAGATTTGTTCAAATTAGAATACTGAGATTATCTGATAACCAAAGGGCCATGAAGAGTGCTAACCTTGGCAGACAATTCTGAAGAAATTATATGAAAGCTTACGTTTACCTGCAGGCGGCAAAGCCACAATAGCCTCTGTCTGACAGCGGGAGCGAGCTGCACTGAGTGTAATGGCGCGGTCGGACCGGGCTGTTACTAGACAGCTGGCCAGATGTGCTCTGTGTAAGAAAACAGACCCACTCAGAAGAACACAGAGAGCGGGTCTGGAAAACAGTATTTTTTTATAAAAATTCACAGGGAACACTAGGTTTTATAAAGCTGCTGCTAATATAATGTAATATAATTCTGCACTATGTGCAGAATTATATAACATTTTTTAGGTTTACTGGCCCTTTAAGACACTTTCCAGTTTACTCCCATTATCAAATTTTTAAAATTCACACTTTCTGGGGAACTAGATCCTACTGAGCATGTGCAAAAGCACACAGGGTATATGTATACTAGTCTGTGATTGGCTGATGTCTGTCACATGATACAGGGGGCTGGAAAATAGGAGAGAGAAAAATCAATTCAGAGTAAGTTCTTTTGCCTTATCTTTTCATTGTGCACTTGTTAATTATGCAATTCTACTGCATTGAGTGGTCCTTTAATAATGCCACCCGGCTGACAAACTTTGCTGTGGAGAATACTGGGAGCGTTATCGATTGACCCTGAGCACAGTTAGCTGTCAAGTGTGATAAAAATGTATTGCTCCACTTGTAAACTAGACCATAGATGGGTGCCCTTAGTGAAAACAATCTATACCTAATATCACATGTAATTAAACTAGGAAGTGATAAACAGATTTAAAAGCCTTCCTGATATAAATTAATGTAATCCCTTAAAGGGATAGTAAAGTGCAAATTAAACTTTCATGATTCAAACAGGGCATGTAATTTTAAACAACTTTCCAATTTACTTTTATCTTCAAATTTGCTAAACCTAGGTAAGCTCATATGCTAATTTCTAAGCCCTTGAAGGCCGCCTCTTATCTAAATGCATTTGACTGTTTTTCACAGCTAAGAAAGCACTATTTCATGTGTGCCATATAGATAACATTGTGCTCACTCTCGTGGGAGTTATTAATGAGTCAGCACAAATTACTTGAAATACAAGTCTGTCAAAAGATCTGAGATAAGGAGACAGTCTGCAGAGACTTACATACAAAATAATCACAGTGGTAAAAAGAATATTTATATAACAGTGATGGTTATGCAAAACTGGGGAATGGTAAATAAAGGGATTATCTATCTTTTTAAGAAGGAACATTTTAGGTTTTTACTGTCCCTTTAATTAAAAATACTATTAGGGGAAGCAATCTCAGATTTAAATTTCAATTTGTAAAAAGTTCCAACGTAGTCTTCAAAAAAAAAAAAAAAAAAAAGAGACAGTTCATAGTGTAAGAATGAACAAATAATTTAATCTTCAGAGGTAGTCTACCTCCCAGATGTCTACACCTGGGATGTGAATCGCAGTGATGAGGCAGAAAACATAATTTATGTAAGAACTTACCTGATAAATTCATTTCTTTCATATTGGCAAGAGTCCATGAGCTAGTGACGTATGGGATATACAATCATACCAGGAGGGGCAAAGTTCCCCAAACCTCAAAATGCCTATAAATACACCCCTCACCACACCCACAATTCAGTTTAACGAATAGCCAAGTAGTGGGGTGATAAAGAAAGGAGTAAAAAGCATCAACAAAGGAATTTGGAAATAATTGTTCTTTATACAAAAAAATCATAACCACCATAAAAAGGGTGGGTCTCATGGACTCTTGCCAATATGAAGGAAATGAATTTATCAGGTAAGTTCTTACATAAATTATGTTTTCTTTCATGTAATTGGCAAGAGTCCATGAGCTAGTAACGTATGGGATATCAATACCCAAGATATGGAACTCCACGCAAGAATCACTAGAGAGGGAGGGATAAAAATAAACAGCCAAATGCTGGAAAAATAATCCACAACCCAAAATATAAGTTATTCTCATGAAGAAAAGAAAAACTTAAAACATCAGCAGAAGAATCAAACTGAAACAGCTGCCTGAAGAACTTTTCTACAAAAAACTGCTTCAGAAGAAGCAAATACATCAAAACGGTAGAATTTAGTAAATGTATGCAAAGAGGACCAAGTCGCTGCTTTGCAAATCTGATCAACTGAAGCTTCATTCTTAAAAGCCCACGAAGTGGAGACTGATCTAGTAGAATGAGCTGTAATTCTCTGAGGCGGGGCTAGGCCAAAAGGAAGGCCAAGGAAATAGAGGCCTTCTGACCTTTCCTAGGACCAGAAAAACATAATTTATGTAAGAACTTACCTGATAAATTCATTTCTTTCATATTAGCAAGAGTCCATGAGCTAGTGACGTATGGGATATACAATCCTACCAGGAGGGGCAAAGTTTCCCAAACCTTAAAATGCCTATAAATATACCCCTCACCACACCCACAATTCAGTTTAACGAATAGCCAAGAAGTGGGGTGATAAAGGAGCGAAAGCATTAAAAAAATAAGGAATTGGAATAATTGTGCTTTATACAAAAAAAATCATAACCACCACAAAAAAAGGGTGGGTCTCATGGACTCTTGCCAATATGAAAGAAATGAATTTATCAGGTAAGTTCTTACATAAATTATGTTGTTTTCTTTCATGTAATTAGCAAGAGTCCATGAGCTATTGACGTATGGGATAGCATACGTCACTATAGTGTCAAATTAGAAATACAATTATGTTAAAGGGGATTATAAGATAATTTGTGTTATAAGATAAGTGGCTTAGTATCCTTATTTATTCCGTCCTACTTGGGTTTCAGAACTAGGTCCGTGATCGGACCGACCTGATTGGTCGTGACGTCACGGACTCGGGTTAGCGCCTTGGATTGGATCTAAGAAAGGTGTGTACATTATCCTACTTTATTATTGGTGTGTAATCGGGCTAAAGGTGTGTTCAATCATTCTGATTGGATATAAAGATTACGATGGTCCTAAATGTAGTGTTAAAAAATGGTATTATATAATATGTTTTTATCTTAGAGGGACAAATTATCTTATAATCCCCTTTAACATAATTGTATTTCTAATTTGACACTACGATCTATACAAATTGATCGTATAAATTACCTAGACCGGAAGTGACGTCACGAAGCTCACGGAGGTACTAGGAAGGTTAAATAAAACCACACAACCACATGGATTAAGCCGGGGAAGCATCCCCTTATGACTAACTAAGCAAACAAAATTATACTCAATGAAATTGAGGTTAAAAACAATTTGCCAGAAAATAATAAATTTCGGCAAACCGGAAGTAAACATTAAGTTACATCCGGTCAAGCTCCCTATATAAGGCCACCAATTAGAACCTTAAACCAGTCTTGAGAAAGGCCTAGCACGGGCCGAAACGCGTTGACCAGCACTGGTAAGCTTTATTCTATTGTTTGCTAAACTTTTAGGACAATCTACACTATATTCTTTTTCTTCTTTTTCCACAGGTGGATCTTTTTTCTGTTTTTTTCGTTTTTGTCTGTGTTTTCCTCATATTAATGGGTTTATACCAACTATCAAGCATCACCTTAGATTTGATTTGAAGATTTGTTTTGAAGATATGCATTTTTGAAGAATATTGGAGCACTTACATTTAATTTGCTGTGACATTCCCACACTCAAATTTGTAACATTTGCACCTATTTGACATTTGTTTGGATACACACTATTTTTGAGATTTCCAGCCACTGGACAACACTATTCAAAACAGGACACAAATATTTTTGACTTCCCCTATTTTTTGGATTCTTACTTTAGGCAATTCTTCACTAATAATTTTTTTTTCCACATTGATTTTTTCCACTGTGAATCGTTTCACCAGAATTGTCCGCAATTGTTTTTACTTTTATGCATAATACCTTGCTGCATTACTGCATATAACTGCTTAAGGTTTTATCTCATTTACATCTCATTGTTTTTATTTCATTATTTTTATGGATATTTTATCTTAGTATACCTGTTATTTATCATGGATCCATGAAGTTTTGTATGTAAATTTGTTTATATTCAAGTTTTTAACTATATATGTATTAAAACACATTTTAGAAGACAAACCTTTATCCAGACCATCCTGACGAAATTGTAAAATTCTAGGAATTCTAAAAGAATGCCAGGAAAATTGATGAGAAGAGCACCAAGAAATGTAAGTCTTCCAGACTCGATAATATATCTTCCTAGACACAGATTTATGAGCCTGTAACATAGTATTAATTACGGAATCAGAGAAACCTCTATGACTGAGAATCAAGCGTTCAATCTCCATACCTTCAAATTTAATGATTTGAGATCCTGATGGAAAAAAGGACCTTGAGACACAAGGTCTGGTCTTAACGGAAGAGTCCAAGGTTGGCAAGTAGCCATCCGAACAAGATCCGCATACCAAAACCTATGAGGCCATGCTGGAGCCACCAGCAGAACAAACAAACGCTCTTTTAGAATCTTGGAGATCACTCTTGGAAGAAGAACCAGAGGCGGAAAGATATAGGCAGGATGATACTTCCAAGGAAGTGACAATGCATCCACTGCCTCCGCCTGAGGATCCCTGGATCTAGACAGATACCTGGGAAGTTTCTTGTTTAGATGAGAAGCCATCAGATCTATTTCTGGAAGACCCCAGATTTGAACAATCTGAAGAAACACCTCTGGGTGAAGAGACCATTCGCCCGGATGTAACGTCTGGCGACTGAGATAAACCGCTTCCCAATTGTCTACACCTGGGATGTGAACTGCAGAAATTAGACAGGAGCTGGATTCCGCCCAAGCAAGTATCCAAGATACTTCTTTCATAGCCAGAGGACTGTGAGTCCCCCCTTGATGATTGACATATGCCACGGTTGTGACATTGTCCGTCTGAAAACAAATGAACGATTCTATTTGGAAACCTAAAAAGGTTACCCTTGTCTGAGGAATCAATGAACTCTTTGGTAAATTGATCCTCCAACCATGTTCTTGAAGAAATGACACAAGTCGATTCGTATGAAATTCTGCTAAATGTGAAGACTGAGCAAGTACCAAGATATTGTCCAAATAAGGAAATACCACAATACCCTGTTCTCCGATTACAGATAGCAGGGCACCGAGAACCTTTGAAAAAATCCTTGGAGCTGTTGCTAGGCCGAACGGCAGAGCCACAAATTGGTAATGCTCGTCTAGAAAAGAGAATCTCAGAAACTGATAGTGATCTGGATGAATCGGAATATGCAGATATGCATCCTGTAAATCTATTGTGGACATATAATGCCCTTGCTGAACAAAAGGCAGAATAGTCCTTATAGTTACCATTTTGAATGTTGGTATCCTTACATAAAGATTCAATATTTTTAAATCCAGAACTGGTCTGAAGGAATTCTCCTTCTTTGGTACAATGAATAGATTGGAGTAAAACCCCAGACCCTGTTCCAGAACTGGAACTGGCACAATTACTCCAGCCAACTCTAGATCTGAAACACATTTCAGAAATGCTTGAGCCTTCACTGGATTTATTGGAATGCGAGAAAGAAAAAATCTTCTTGCAGGAGGCCTTACCTTGAAACCTATTCTGTACCCTTGTGAAACAATGTTCTGAATCCAAAGACTGTGAATCGAATTGATCCAAATTTCTTTGAAAAATCGTAATCTGCCCCCTACCAGCTGTGCTGGAATGAGGGCCGCACCTTCATGTGGACTTGGGAGCTGGCTTTTGCTTTCTAAAAGGCTTGGATTTATTCCAGACTGGAGATGGTTTCCAAACAGAAACTGTTCCTTTAGGGGAAGGATCAGGCTTCTGTTCCTTATTCTGACGAAAGGAACGAAAACGATTAGCAGCCCTATATTTACCTTTAGATTTTTTATCCTGAGGTAAAAAAGTTCCTTTCCCCCCAGTAACAGTTGAAATAATAGAATTCAACTGGGAACCAAACAATTTATTACCTTGGAAAGAAAGGGAAAGCAAAGTTGACTTAGAAGACATATCAGCATTCCAAGTTTTAAGCCATAAAGCTCTTCTAGCTAAAATAGCTAAAGACATATACCTGACATCAACTCTAATGATATCAAAGATGGCATCACAAATAAAGTTATTAGCATGTTGAAGAAGTTTAACAATGCTATGAGTATTATGATCTGACACTTGTTGTGCCAAAGCCTCCAACCAAAAAGTGGAAGCTGCCGCAACATCAGCCAAAGAAATAGCAGGCCTAAGAAGATTACCTGAACATAAATAAGCTTTCCTTAGAAAGGAATCAATTTTCCTATCTAAAGGATCCTTAAAGGAAGTACTATCTGCCGTAGGAAAAGTAGTACGTTTAGCGAGAGTAGAGATAGCCCCATCAACTTTAGGGATTTTGTCCCAAAACTCTAATCTGTCAGATGGCACAGGATACAATTTCTTAAACCTTTTAGAAGGAGTAAATGAATTACCCAGATTATTCCATTCCCTAGAAATTACTTCAGAAATAGCATCAGGGACAGGAAAAACTTCCGGAATAACTGTAGGAGGTTTAAAAACCGAATTTAGGGGGCGGAGCCAACTAGGAAGCAATACAGTCGCACATTTCAACTGCTCCGGCTATCACCTATACAAAACACAATTTTAAGGACTGTTTTTGCTCAAAAATCTGGTACTTTTCCAAGTATGGCCAACATAAGAGACTTGTGCACCTAATTCTACTGAGAGCTTCACAAAACTTACTGTATCTTGAAACTCTGGCATATATATATCGCAGCGACTCTGAAATCGGCCATCTTGGGCCCATCATTATCCCTGAACCCGGAGCCCTCCATCTACTTAAACTATGCAAACTGCGGAGCAAATTATGAGCGATATTTACACCTTTCTAGACGGATGCTGTGGTGTGTTTGAACAACTAACTATTTTGGCATCCAAACGGTTAGATGGCACCCCTTTGAAACATGCAGCTCACTCACCCCACTACTTTGCTACCCCCGTAGGGTATGACGTTTTGGGGCCCCAGCGTCCTCTATCCCCTCACCATAAGAGTTTAGGGGTTGAGTGTGGGCATGTCACGGATCACCTGCTCCGGAATGCTGCCAAAGACAAGACTCCCACGGCTGGACATATAACATCTTCAGAGGCTACTTCTCCTGTTGGCGCGCCCGCACATACAGCGATCGAATTAGCACCACAATACAGGCAAGCGGAGGGTAAGCCACAGGTGACCTCTCCTAAGACACTGCTCAACAGCCGCAGGACCTTAAAGTTATATAGTGCTACAAAGGAAACGAACTTACATGTTCTATTTTATGCCCCGATGCCTTTACCGCCATCCACCCAGCAATCCAACCCCACTCCCAGCTATTCACAGCCTCACAGAAGGAAGAAGCTCACAGAACTGCTAGACCTCGCTCAAATGATTCCCCCTAATAGCGGTCATTCTGTAATGCAGGGCTTCAGCGGGTTCGGCCACTTGTCATCCCGACATCCGTTACACTGTTATTACTCACCACTCTTAAGACAGACTGGCCTCAGAAGCGGCATTGGTTAATGTTTGGAGGCGACTAGACCCGCTAGCAGTGACTTTATCAGCCCATCAATCTGGTATCGGCTAGCACTTTCCTGGTAGCTATGGAAATGCTTATAGCAAATCTTCAAGCTAACTGTTATGGACCTGTTTCTCCTTTGCATTTCTGTTTTAAACTGCCGACTCTGTTTATCTGCTCAATAGAATACCGTTAGCAGCTCTAATGGACAGTTAGTATGTTTAGTAATTCCCTGCTGCATGAGTCAACCTATGGTAATTTAAGCCTTGTCCACGCTAGTGCCTTAGCTTATTGTGGAGTGTCTATGGTTATTGGGATGGGAGAAAATAATTAACACCTATTTTGTGTATTCAGCTACAGTATACTTTCAACTTATGACTTGTGGAGGGTATAGGAGATTTTTAATATCTAATTAGAGCTAGACTGCAATTTCTATGGTTGTTTCTCAGCGCTACAGCAGACATACATGCACTACAGCTATCCCCAGAGAGCATTGATATAGCTTCCGGTCAGGACGCGCCGCTGCCAGCGGCCGGGGCGGCGGGGCGCCTACCTTACACAAATCTGCAGCTATTTTGAAGCTTTCAGATCTAACCCTCTATTATGGTAGCGAGAATTGAACCTATGTTAGTGTTGATTCTACATGTCAGGGGGGCTCTAGATATGTTCTAAACACTTTTATTGCGGTCTCTTAGCCACAGCGAATGCATATGCACTTTAAGTTAACCCACTCCGTAAATGATCCGCTGATACCTACTTAGTCTCCCCCCCCACATGCTTTCAAAAATCTAATGCCAATTTGCTGTGTCAAGTCCTAACCATAATCCTGTTATAATTAGCTCTTTTTGCTCTATTTTATATTTAGCGCATTCTGTCCAATTCACCATCCCCCCTCCACTAGTAATGTACCCCCCAAGACTGGAGGGTTAATTATGTTATATCACCTTTAGGTATGGACACTCTAGTACCTTGTTTACTTACCTATCCTGAATGTTACTGCACTATGTTGGCACCCTGAGCCCGGTTCTAATACATCCTAACTACTAATATAAGTTTCATAGCTGGTCTACCCTAGCTGGGATAGTGATACATGTGAGCTTTCGCAACTGATAAATATAGGATTGCCTATTTATCGCAGGACCAACCGTTTTTGTTTTATTATATTTTACCTATAAGGCTCAGTTTTGTGTTATAGCTCCCTGTTGCTCTGTTTGTACACACAAGGAGGTTCATGAAGTTCGAATTTATTGTTATACATATATATATATTTTCATGCTTAATCCAGTGGAGCTAGACTGCTACCTCTCTATTTTTCACTCAGCTCTGGCCGTCAGGCTGCAGAGGCGAGCACATTTGTCGCACATAATATCATTTCCCATATCTGACTAGCTGGCCTCTAATAAGCTTCAATTCTTATAAAAATTAACACTTATGTCCACTACAGTAACCCACATAGGCCATATATTCTTAGAACCTAGTGTAACAATTAACATCTGTACTGCCTTAACATTAAAATAAAGGAGGAAAAAAAAAAAAAAAAATGTATGGACACATAACATATACCCTTAGGTTCTTCGAGAATCTATAACCACCACCTCCCCCCCCCCATATCCAGTGAACCTCCTAGAAGAGGATGACGTATTACGCGGCTTCTCTTGCCTATGCCGCAATTTTAAACACCCCTTAATATCTACCTTTATTTGACACCACAGTATTGACTCTAACTATTGCACCCCATTCAGCAGGACTGAACCACATAATCTGTCGCTTCACTTAGGAACAGGTCTTTCAGTGCTGTTAATATTTCAAAGGTGGATTGCCTATTAGACCATGTTATACAGAAAATGAGGTTCCAGTCTTCTACATTGTCTTGTGTGTAATGTGAATTTTGTATCCCTATATGGAAGCTGTCAAACTACACTGTACTATTTTCATGTTTTCTGATATGTTGTAATATTTCGCACAACCTCAATAAAAAATTTAATAAAAAAAATAAAAAAATAAAAAAAAAATAAATAAAAACCGAATTTAAACGCTTAGTAGATTTAGTATCAAGAGGACTAGATTCCTCCATCTCTAATGCGATTAAAACTTCTTTAAGTAAAGAACGAATAAATTCCATTTTAAATAAATATGAAGATTTATCAGTGTCAATATCTGAGACAGAATCCTCTGAACCAGAAAAATCATCATCAGAAACAGACAAATCAGAATGATGATGTTAATTTAAAAATTAATCTGAAAAATGTGAAGTTTTAAAAGACCTTTTACGTTTACTGGAAGGAGGAATAACAGACATAGCCTTCCTAATAGATTTAGAAACAAAATCTCTTATATTAACAGGAACATCCTGAGTATTAGATGTTGATGGAACAGCAACAGGTAATGGTATATTACTAATGGAAATACTATCTGTATTAGCAAGCTTATCATGACATTCATCACAAACTACAGCCGGAGGGACAGTTACCACAAGTTTACAGCAGATACACTTAACTTTGGTGGAACCAGCATCAGGCAGCGTTTTTCCAGAAGTAGCTTCTGATCCAGGGTCAATCTGAGACATCTTGCAATATGTAAGAGAAAAAACAACATATAAAGCAAAATCTATCAAATTCCTTAAAAGGCAGTTTCAGGAATGGGAAAAAATGCCAATGAACAAGCCTCTAGCAACCAGAAGCAAATGAAAAATGAGACTTAAATAATGTGAGAAAAAAGGTGGAGACAAAAATGACGCCCACATTTTTTAGCGCCAAAAAAGCCGCCCACATTATTGGCGCCCAAATGCTTTTGGAGCCAAGAATGACGCCGACATTTTTGGCGCAAAACGTCAAAAAAATTACGCAAACACGAACAACTTCCGGCGACAAGTATGATGCCGGAAATGACAATTTTTTGCGCCAAAAAAGTCCGCGCCAAGAATGACGCAATAAAATGAAGCATTTCAGCCCCCGCGAGCCTAACAGCCCACAGGGAAAAAAGTAAATTTTTAAGGTAAGAAAAAATGTTTTAATTCATATGCATTATCCCAAATAATGAAACTGACTGTCTGAAATAAGGAATATTGATCATCCTGAATCAAGGCAAATAAATGTTTAAACACATATATTTAGAACTTTATATAAAAGTGCCCACCCATAGCTTAGAGTGTCACAAAAAATAAGTCTTACTTACCCCAGGACACTCATCTACATGTAGTAGAAAGCCAAACCAGTACTGAAACGAGAATCAGTAGAGGTAATGGTATATAAGAGTATATCGTCGATCTGAAAAGGGAGGTAAGAGATGAATCTCTGCGACCGATAACAGAGAACCTATGAAATAGATCCCGTAGAAGGAGACCATTGAATTCAAATAGGCAATACTCTCTTCACATCCCTCTGACATTCACTGCACACAGAGGAAAACCGGGCTCCAGCCTGCTGCGAAGCGCATATCAATGTAGAATCTAGCACAAACTTACTTCACCACCTCCATGGGAGGCAAAGTTTGTAAAACTGATTTGTGGGTGTGGTGAGGGGTGTATTTATAGGCATTTTGAGGTTTGGGAAACTTTGCCCCTCCTGGTAGGAATGTATATCCCATACGTCACTAGCTCATGGACTCTTGCTAATTACATGAAAGAAAATAATTAAATGCATTATCCCAATAATGAAACTGACAGTCTGTATTGAAAAGGAATACTGATTATCCTGAATCAAGGCAAATATAAGTCTAGAGACATATTTAGAACTTTACATATAAAGTGCCCAACCATAGCGCAGAGTGTCACAAAAAAATAAGACTTACTTACCCCAGGACACTCCTCTACATGTAGTAGATAGCCAAACCAGTACTGAAACGAGAATCAGTAGAGGTAATGGTATATAAGAGTATATCGTCTATCTGAAAAGGGAGGTAGGAGAAGAAATCTCTACGACCGATAACAGAGAACCTATGAAATAGATCCCCTAGAGGTAGACCATTGTATTCAAATAGGCAATACTCTCTTTACATCCCTCTGACATTCACTGCACTCTGAGAGGAAAACCGGGCTTCAACCTTTTTGCGAAGCGCATATCAACGAAGAATCTTAAGCACAAACTTACTTCACCACCTCCACGGGAGGCAAAGTTTGTAAAACTGAATTGTGGGTGTGGTGAGGGGTGTATTTATAGGCATTTTAAGGTTTGGGAAACTTTGCCCCTCCTTGTAGGAATGTATATCCCATACGTCACTAGCTCATGGACTCTTGCTAATTACATGAAAGAAACAGACATTTTTAACTTAGGACTAACATGTCTAAAACCACTTCTGAAAAAGTAATAGAGTATCAATTCCAGAAAGTTCCCGAAGGAAACAAAATAAAAGACATCCCATCAAATATAAATAAAATATAAGGCAACCCGGAGGTTAACGCCCAAAGAGACACGGGCCTACCCGCAGGACCAGCCAAACTGAGCCCTATCTTACAAAACTGGGAAAGATCTCAAACAAATGACAATCAGGAGATTACTTCATCCCTACATGTCTAATGAGGTGCACTATTCGAATTATCAGACTATATTCGAATTATCAGACTAAAAATCCCTGTAACTGGTAACGATAGGGTCATTCAATAACTGAAAAACATGTCTGAGCAACACACGAAAGCGCGCAATCTTGTAACGAAAGGCACAACACTCAGGGACAGATACCCCCGCGGGGAACTGTAGAGGCCCTCCCCAAGGCTTAAGGCCCAGGACAATAGGGCACGAGCACATTCTCAAATAAACGTCTGGACTCTGCAGACAAGCAATCGCCAACATTATGTGGAAGCGAAAACGTGCTGCAACCCCTGGGGGAAACTCCACCCCGCATGGAGGAACCATAAACTGGGTTACCCGCATGTGCAGAAGTATGATTTGGTAGGGAACTCGCCTCTTGGAAGACAGGACCCCCAGAGGCGGAAGGCTCAGCAGTCCCTCGATTCCCTGACCCCGAGGGCCCAGGCGCTCTGAAATGGCATACGGAACAAAACTAGTTGACAGGAGTCAACGAGGCCACCCCGGATTCATCACCGGACACAGAATCTGAATGTGAAATCAAAATAGTCTCAGCATCAGAATCCTCCATAACTGGACAGAGGATATTTAAATATGGACTAAAGTAGTAAAAGAAAAACAGCACCTGACACCCACAATGGCTGGGGCACTCACCAACTTCTATGGCCAGACCCCAGCGGAGTAGAAAATTTCCTTAGCCACGCTGTCGGGAATTCGGAAATGGAAAAACGGAACATAACCACGCCCGAACACAAGGTGAACCATACAGTACAAAAAAAGCGCACCCAACCAAAAAGCTGCGTCACTACCAAAGGCCTAAATGTTCCATCACACATAAGCAGGTTGAATCACAAACATGATTATAACCCCCCCCTGTTCAATAACCTCCCTCAGGAGATATTAACCCTCGATTCCAAGATACTAAAAGAGACTCACTGAGACCCTTATGCATAAGTTAGTCCCGCAAGGTGGTAGCCTCTCGGGAAAACAGAATTTATGTTTACCTGATAAATTACTTTCTCCAACGGTGTGTCCGGTCCACGGCGTCATCCTTACTTGTGGGATATTCTCTTCCCCAACAGGAAATGGCAAAGAGCCCAGCAAAGCTGGTCACATGATCCCTCCTAGGCTCCGCCTACCCCAGTCATTCGACCGACGTTAAGGAGGAATATTTGCATAGGAGAAACCATATGGTACCGTGGTGACTGTAGTTAAAGAAAATAAATTATCAGACCTGATTAAAAAAACCAGGGCGGGCCGTGGACCGGACACACCGTTGGAGAAAGTAATTTATCAGGTAAACATAAATTCTGTTTTCTCCCACATAGGTGTGTCCGGTCCACGGCGTCATCCTTACTTGTGGGAACCAATACCAAAGCTTTAGGACACGGATGAAGGGAGGGAGCAAATCAGGTCACCTAAATGGAAGGCACCACGGCTTGCAAAACCTCTCCCAAAAATAGCCTCAGAAGAAGCAAAAGTATCAAACTTGTAAAATTTGGTAAAAGTGTGCAGTGAAGACCAAGTCGCTGCCCTACATATCTGATCAACAGAAGCCTCGTTCTTGAAGGCCCATGTGGAGGCCACAGCCCTAGTGGAATGAGCCGTGATTCTTTCGGGAGGCTGCCGTCCGGCAGTCTCGTAAGCCAATCTGATGATGCTTTTAATCCAAAAAGAGAGAGAGGTAGAAGTTGCTTTTTGACCTCTCCTTTTACCGGAATAAACAACAAACAAGGAAGATGTTTGTCTAAAATCCTTTGTAGCATCTAAATAGAATTTTAGAGCGCGAACAACATCCAAATTGTGCAACAAACGTTCCTTCTTTGAAACTGGTTTCGGACACAGAGAAGGTACGATAATCTCCTGGTTAATGTTTTTGTTAGAAACAACTTTTGGAAGAAAACCAGGTTTAGTACGTAAAACCACCTTATCTGCATGGAACACCAGATAAGGAGGAGAACACTGCAGAGCAGATAATTCTGAAACTCTTCTAGCAGAAGAAATTGCAACTAAAAACAAAACTTTCCAAGATAATAACTTAATATCAACGGAATGTAAGGGTTCAAACGGAACCCCCTGAAGAACTGAAAGAACTAAGTTGAGACTCCAAGGAGGAGTCAAAGGTTTGTAAACAGGCTTAATTCTAACCAGAGCCTGAACAAAGGCTTGAACATCTGGCACAGCTGCCAGCTTTTTGTGAAGTAACACAGACAAGGCAGAAATCTGTCCCTTCAGGGAACTAGCAGATAATCCTTTTTCCAATCCTTCTTGAAGGAAGGATAGAATCTTAGGAATCTTAACCTTGTCCCAAGGGAATCCTTTAGATTCACACCAACAGATATATTTTTTCCAAATTTTGTGGTAAATCTTTCTAGTTACAGGCTTTCTGGCCTGAACAAGAGTATCGATAACAGAATCTGAGAACCCTCGCTTCGATAAGATCAAGCGTTCAATCTCCAAGCAGTCAGCTGGAGTGAAACCAGATTCGGATGTTCGAACGGACCCTGAACAAGAAGGTCTCGTCTCAAAGGTAGCTTCCAAGGTGGAGCCGATGACATATTCACCAGATCTGCATACCAAGTCCTGCGTGGCCACGCAGGAGCTATCAAGATCACCGACGCCCTCTCCTGATTGATCCTGGCTACCAGCCTGGGGATGAGAGGAAACGGCGGGAACACATAAGCTAGTTTGAAGGTCCAAGGTGCTACTAGTGCATCCACTAGAGCCGCCTTGGGATCCCTGGATCTGGACCCGTAGCAAGGAACTTTGAAGTTCTGACGAGAGGCCATCAGATCCATGTCTGGAATGCCCCACAGCTGAGTGACTTGGGCAAAGATTTCCGGATGGAGTTCCCACTCCCCCGGATGCAATGTCTGACGACTCAGAAAATCCGCTTCCCAATTTTCCACTCCTGGGATGTGGATAGCAGACAGGTGGCAGGAGTGAGACTCCGCCCATAGAATGATTTTGGTCACTTCATTTTTGTTCCCCCCTGATGGTTGATGTACGCAACAGTTGTCATGTTGTCTGATTGAAACCGTATGAACTTGGCCCTCGCTAGCTGAGGCCAAGCCTTGAGAGCATTGAATATCGCTCTCAGTTCCAGAATATTTATCGGTAGAAGAGATTCTTCCCGAGACCAAAGACCCTGAGCTTTCAGGGATCCCCAGACCGCGCCCCAGCCCATCAGACTGGCGTCGGTCGTGACGATGACCCACTCCGGTCTGCGGAATGTCATCCCTTGTGACAGGTTGTCCAGGGACAGCCACCAACGGAGTGAGTCTCTGGTTCTCTGATTTACTTGTATCTTCGGAGACAAGTCTGTATAGTCCCCATTCCACTGACTGAGCATGCACAGTTGTAATGGTCTTAGATGAATGCGCGCAAAAGGAACTATGTCCATTGCCGCTACCATCAAACCGATCACTTCCATGCACTGTGCTATGGAAGGAAGAGGAACGGAATGAAGTATCCGACAAGAGTCTAGAAGTTTTGTTTTTCTGGCCTCTGTCAGAAAAATCCTCATTTCTAAGGAGTCTATTATTGTTCCCAAGAAGGGAACCCTTGTTGACGGAGATAGAGAACTCTTTTCCACGTTCACTTTCCATCCGTGAGATCTGAGAAAGGCCAGGACAATGTCCGTGTGAGCCTTTGCTTGAGGAAGGGACGACGCTTGAATCAGAATGTCGTCCAAGTAAGGTACTACAGCAATGCCCCTTGGTCTTAGCACAGCTAGAAGGGACCCTAGTACCTTTGTGAAAATCCTTGGAGCAGTGGCTAATCCGAAAGGAAGCGCCACGAACTGGTAATGCTTGTCCAGGAATGCGAACCTTAGGAACCGATGATGTTCCTTGTGGATAGGAATATGTAGATACGCATCCTTTAAATCCACTGTGGTCATGAATTGACCTTCCTGGATGGAAGGAAGAATAGTTCGAATGGTTTCCATCTTGAACGATGGAACCTTGAGAAACTTGTTTAAGATCTTGAGATCCAAGATTGGTCTGAACGTTCCCTCTTTTTTGGGAACTATGAACAGATTGGAGTAGAACCCCATCCCTTGTTCTCTTAATGGAACAGGATGAATCACTCCCATTTTTAACAGGTCTTCTACACAATGTAAGAATGCCTGTCTTTTTATGTGGTCTGAAGACAACTGAGACCTGTGGAACCTCCCCCTTGGGGGAAGCCCCTTGAATTCCAGAAGATAACCTTGGGAGACTATTTCTAGCGCCCAAGGATCCAGAACATCTCTTGCCCAAGCCTGAGTGAAGAGAGAGAGTCTGCCCCCCACCAGATCCGGTCCCGGATCGGGGGCCAACATTTCATGCTGTCTTGGTAGCAGTGGCAGGTTTCTTGGCCTGCTTTCCCTTGTTCCAGCCTTGCATTGGTCTCCAAGCTGGCTTGGCTTGAGAAGTATTACCCTCTTGCTTAGAGGACGTAGCACTTTGGGCTGGTCCATTTCTACGAAAGGGACGAAAAACAGAATTTATGTTTACCTGATAAATTTCTTTCTCCAACGGTGTGTCCGGTCCACGGCGTCATCCTTACTTGTGGGATATTCTCTTCCCCAACAGGAAATGGCAAAGAGCCCAGCAAAGCTGGTCACATGATCCCTTCTAGGCTCCGCCTACCCCAGTCATTCGACCGACGTTAAGGAGGAATATTTGCATAGGAGAAACCATATGGTACCGTGGTGACTGTAGTTAAAGAAAATAAAATATCAGACCTGATTAAAAAAACCAGGGCGGGCCGTGGACCGGACACACCGTTGGAGAAAGAAATTTATCAGGTAAACATAAATTCTGTTTTCTCCAACATAGGTGTGTCCGGTCCACGGCGTCATCCTTACTTGTGGGAACCAATACCAAAGCTTTAGGACACGGATGAAGGGAGGGAGCAAATCAGGTCACCTAAATGGAAGGCACCACGGCTTGCAAAACCTTTCTCCCAAAAATAGCCTCAGAAGAAGCAAAAGTATCAAACTTGTAAAATTTGGTAAAAGTGTGCAGTGAAGACCAAGTCGCTGCCCTACATATCTGATCAACAGAAGCCTCGTTCTTGAAGGCCCATGTGGAAGCCACAGCCCTAGTGGAATGAGCTGTGATTCTTTCGGGAGGCTGCCGTCCGGCAGTCTCGTAAGCCAATCTGATGATGCTTTTAATCCAAAAAGAGAGAGAGGTAGAAGTTGCTTTTTGACCTCTCCTTTTACCTGAATAAACAACAAACAAGGAAGATGTTTGTCTAAAATCCTTTGTAGCATCTAAATAGAATTTTAGAGCGCGAACAACATCCAAATTGTGCAACAAACGTTCCTTCTTTGAAACTGGTTTTGGACACAGAGAAGGTACGATAATCTCCTGGTTAATGTTTTTGTTAGAAACAACTTTTGGAAGAAAACCAGGTTTAGTACGTAAAACCACCTTATCTGCATGGAACACCAGATAAGGAGGAGAACACTGCAGAGCAGATAATTCTGAGACTCTTCTAGCAGAAGAAATCGCAACTAAAAACAAAACTTTCCAAGATAATAACTTAATATCAACGGAATGTAAGGGTTCAAACGGAACCCCCTGAAGAACTGAAAGAACTAAATTGAGACTCCAAGGAGGAGTCAAAGGTTTGTAAACAGGCTTGATTCTAACCAGAGCCTGAACAAAGGCTTGAACATCTGGCACAGCTGCCAGCTTTTTGTGAAGTAATACCGACAAGGCAGAAATCTGTCCCTTCAGGGAACTTGCAGATAATCCTTTTTCCAATCCTTCTTGAAGGAAGGATAGAATCCTAGGAATCTTAACCTTGTCCCAAGGGAATCCTTTAGATTCACACCAACAGATATATTTTTTCCAAATTTTGTGGTAAATCTTTCTAGTCACAGGCTTTCTGGCCTGAACAAGAGTATCGATAACAGAATCTGAGAATCCTCGCTTCGATAAAATCAAGCGTTCAATCTCCAAGCAGTCAGCTGGAGTGAAACCAGATTCGGATGTTCGAACGGACCCTGAACAAGAAGGTCTCGTCTCAAAGGTAGCTTCCAAGGTGGAGCCGATGACATATTCACCAGATCTGCATACCAAGTCCTGCGTGGCCACGCAGGAGCTATCAAGATCACCGACGCCCTCTCCTGCTTGATCCTGGCTATCAGCCTGGGGATGAGAGGAAATGGCGGGAACACATAAGCTAGTTTGAAGGTCCAAGGTGCTACTAGTGCATCCACTAGAGCCGCCTTGGGATCCCTGGATCTGGCCCCGTAGCAAGGAACTTTGAAGTTCTGACGAGAGGCCATCAGATCCATGTCTGGAATGCCCCACAGGTGAGTGACTTGGGCAAAGATTTCCGGATGGAGTTCCCACTCCCCCGGATGCAATGTCTGCCGACTCAGAAAATCCGCTTCCCAATTTTCCACTCCTGGGATGTGGATAGCAGACAGGTGGCAGGAGTGAGACTCCGCCCAAAGAATAATTTTGGTTACTTCTTCCATCGCTAGGGAACTCCTTGTTCCCCCCTGATGGTTGATGTACGCAACAGTCGTCATGTTGTCTGATTGAAACCGTATGAACCTGGTCCTCGCAAGCTGGGGCCAGGCCTGGAGAGCATTGAATATCGCTCTCAGTTCCAGAATATTTATCGGTAGAAGAGATTCTTCCCGAGACCAAAGACCCTGAGCTTTCAGGGATCCCCAGACCGCGCCCCAGCCTATCAGACTGGCGTCGGTCGTGACAATGACCCACTCTGGTCTGTGGAACATCATCCCTTGAGACAGATTGTCCAGGGACAGCCACCAACGGAGTGAGTCTCTGGTTCTCTGATTTACTTGTATCTTCGGAGACAAGTCTGTATAGTCCCCATTCCACTGACTGAGCATGCACAGTTGTAATGGTCTTAGATGAATGCGCGCAAAAGGAACTATGTCCATCGCCGCCACCATCAACCCGATCACTTCCATGCACTGAGCTATGGAAGGAAGAGGAACGGAATGAAGTATCCGACAAGAGTCCAGAAGCTTTGTTTTTCTGGCCTCTGTTAGAAAGATCCTCATTTCTAAGGAGTCTATAATTGTTCCCAAGAAGGGAACCCTTGTTGACGGGGATAGAGAACTCTTTTCCACGTTCACTTTCCAGCCGTGAGATCTGAGAAAGGCCAGGACAATGTCCGTGTGAGCCTTTGCTTGAGGAAGGGACGACGCTTGAATCAGAATGTCGTCCAGGTAAGGTACTACTGCAATGCCCCTTGGTCTTAGCACCGCTAGAAGGGACCCTAGTACCTTTGTGAAAATCCTTGGAGCAGTGGCTAATCCGAAAGGAAGCGCCACGAACTGGTAATGTTTGTCCAGGAATGCAAACCTTAGGAACCGATGATGTTCCTTGTGGATAGGAATATGTAGATACGCATCCTTTAAATCCACCGTGGTCATGAATTGACCTTCCTGGATGGAAGGGAGGATAGTTCGAATGGTTTCCATCTTGAACGATGGGACCTTGAGAAATTTGTTTAAGATCTTGAGATCTAGGATTGGTCTGAACGTTCCCTCTTTTTTGGGAACTATGAACAGATTGGAGTAGAACCCCATCCCTTGTTCTCTTAATGGAACAGGATGAATCACTCCCATTTTTAACAGGTCTTCTACACAATGTAAGAACGCCTGTCTTTTTATGTGGTCTGAAGACAACTGCGACCTGTGGAACCTCCCCCTTGGGGGAAGTCCCTTGAATTCCAGAAGATAACCCTGGGAGACTATTTCTAGCGCCCAAGGATCCAGAACATCTCTTGCCCAAGCCTGAGCGAAGAGAGAGAGTCTGCCCCCCACCAGATCCGGTCCCGGATCGGGGGCCAATATTTCATGCTGTCTTGGTAGCAGTGGCAGGTTTCTTGGCCTGCTTTCCCTTGTTCCAGCCTTGCATTGGTCTCCAAGCTGGCTTGGCCTGAGAAGTATTACCCTCTTGCTTAGAGGACGTAGCACCTTGGGCTGGTCCGTTTTTACGAAAGGGACGAAAATTAGGTCTATTTTTTGCCTTGAAAGGCCGATCCTGAGGAAGGGCGTGGCCCTTACCCCCAGTGATATCAGAGATAATCTCCTTCAAGTCAGGACCAAACAACGTTTTCCCCTTGAAAGGAATGTTTAGTAGCTTGTTTTGGAAGACGCATCAGCCGACCAAGATTTCAACCAAAGCGCTCTGCGCGCCACAATAGCAAACCCAGAGTTCTTAGCCGCTAACTTAGCCAATTGCAAAGAGGCGTCTAGAGTGAAAGAATTAGCCAATTTGAGAGCATTGATTCTGTCCATAATCTCCTCATAAGGAGGAGAGTCACTATCGAGCACCTTAAGCAGTTCATCAAACCAGAAATATGCGGCAGTAGTGACAGGGACAATGCATGAAATGGGTTGTAGAAGGTAACCCTGCTGAACAAACATCTTTTTAAGCAAACCTTCTAATTTTTTATCCATAGGATCTTTGAAAGCACAACTATCCTCTATGGGAATAGTGGTGCGTTTGTTTAAAGTAGAAACCGCTCCCTCGACCTTGGGGACTGACTGCCATAAGTCCTTTCTGGGGTCGACCATAGGAAACAATTTTTTAAATATGGGGGGAGGGACGAAAGGAATACCGGGCCTTTCCCATTCTTTATTAACAATGTCCGCCACCTGCTTGGGTATAGGAAAAGCTTCTGGGAGCCCCGGCACCTCTAGGAACTTGTCCATTTTACATAGTTTCTCTGGGATGACTAAATTTTCACAATCATCCAGAGTGGATAATACCTCCTTAAGCAAAATGCGGAGATGTTCCAATTTAAATTTAAATGTAATCACATCAGATTCAGCCTGCTGAGAAATGTTCCCTAAATCAGTAATTTCTCCCTCAGACAAAACCTCCCTGGCCCCCTCAGATTGGGTTAGGGGCCCTTCAGAGATATTAATATCAGCGTCGTCATGCTCTTCAGTAACTAAAACAGAGCAGCCACGCTTACGCTGACAAGGGTTCATTTTGGCTAAAATGTTTTTGACAGAATTATCCATTACAGCCGTTAATTGTTGCATAGTAAGGAGTATTGGCGCGCTAGATGTACTAGGGGCCTCCTGAGTGGGCAAGACTCGTGTAGACGAAGGAGGGAATGATGCAGTACCATGCTTACTCCCCTCACTTGAGGAATCATCTTGGGCATCATTGTCATTATCACATAAATCACATTTATTTAAATGAATAGGAATTCTGGCTTCCCCACATTCAGAACACAGTCTATCTGGTAGTTCAGACATGTTAAACAGGCATAAACTTGATCAGAAAGTACAAAAAACGTTTTAAAATAAAACCGTTACTGTCACTTTAAATTTTAAACTGAACACACTTTATTACTGCAATTGCGAAAAAACATGAAGGAATTGTTCAAAATTCACCAAATTTTCACCACAGCGTCTTAAAGCCTTGAAAATATTGCACACCAATTTTGGAAGCTTTAACCCTTAAAATAACGGAACCGGAGCCGTTTTAAGCTTTAAACCCCTTTACAGTCCCTGGTATCTGCTTTGCTGAGACCCAACCAAACCCAAAGGGGAATACGATACCAAATGACGCCTTCAGAAGTCTTTTATAAGTATCAGAGCTCCTCTCACATGCGACTGCATGCCATGCCTCTCAAAAACAAGTGCGCAACACCGGCGCGAAAATGAGACTCTGCCTATGCTTTGGGAAAGCCCCTAAAGAATAAGGTGTCTAAAACAGTGCCTGCCGATATTATATCAAAATACCCAGATAAAATGATTCCTCAAGGCTAAATATGTGTTAATAATCAATCGATTTAGCCCAGAAAAAGTCTACAGTTTAAATAAGCCCTTGTGAAGCCCTTATTTACAATCGTAATAAACATGGCTTACCGGATCCCATAGGGAAAATGACAGCTTCCAGCATTACATCGTCTTGTTAGAATGTGTCATACCTCAAGCAGCAAGGGACTGCAAACTGTTCCCCCAACTGAAGTTAATTGCTCTCAACAGTCCTGTGTGGAACAGCCATGGATTTTAGTTACGGTTGCTAAAATCATTTTCCTCATACAAACAGAATTCTTCATCTCTTTTCTGTTTCTGAGTAAATAGTACGTACCAGCACTATTTGAAAATAACAAACTCTTGATTGAATAATGAAAAACTACAGTTAAACACTAAAAAACTCTAAGCCATCTCCGTGGAGATGTTGCCTGTACAACGGCAAAGAGAATGACTGGGGTAGGCGGAGCCTAGAAGGGATCATGTGACCAGCTTTGCTGGGCTCTTTGCCATTTCCTGTTGGGGAAGAGAATATCCCACAAGTAAGGATGACGCCGTGGACCGGACACACCTATGTTGGAGAAATTAGGTTTATTTTTTGCCTTGAAAGGCCGATCCTGAGGAAGGGCGTGGCCCTTACCCCCAGTGATATCAGAGATAATCTCTTTCAAGTCAGGGCCAAACAGCGTTTTCCCCTTGAAAGGAATGTTAAGTAGCTTGTTCTTGGAAGACGCATCAGCTGACCAAGATTTCAACCAAAGCGCTCTGCGCGCCACAATAGCAAACCCAGAATTCTTAGCCGCTAACCTAGCCAATTGCAAAGTGGCGTCTAGGGTGAAAGAATTAGCCAATTTGAGAGCATTGATTCTGTCCATAATCTCCTCATAAGGAGGAGAATCACTATCGACCGCCTTTATCAGCTCATCGAACCAGAAACATGCGGCTGTAGCTACAGGGACAATGCATGAAATTGGTTGTAGAAGGTAACCCTGCTGAACAAACATCTTTTTAAGTAAACCTTCTAATTTTTTATCCATAGGATCTTTGAAAGCACAACTATCCTCTATGGGTATAGTGGTGCGTTTGTTTAAAGTGGAAACCGCTCCCTCGACCTTGGGGACTGTCTGCCATAAGTCCTTTCTGGGGTCGACCATAGGAAACAATTTTTTAAATATGGGGGGAGGGACGAAAGGAATACCGGGCCTTTCCCATTCTTTATTAACAATGTCCGCCACCCGCTTGGGTATAGGAAAAGCTTCTGGGAGCCCCGGGACCTCTAGGAACTTGTCCATTTTACATAGTTTCTCTGGGATGACCAACTTGTCACAATCATCCAGAGTGGATAATACCTCCTTAAGCAGAATGCGGAGATGTTCCAACTTAAATTTAAACGTAATCACATCAGGTTCAGCTTGTTGAGAAATGTTCCCTGAATCAGTAATTTCTCCCTCAGACAAAACCTCCCTGGCCCCATCAGACTGGGTTAGGGGCCCTTCAGAACCATTATTATCAGCGTCGTCATGCTCTTCAGTATCTAAAACAGAGCAGTCGCGCTTACGCTGATAAGTGTTCATTTTGGCTAAAATGTTTTTGACAGAATTATCCATTACAGCCGTTAATTGTTGCATAGTAAGGAGTATTGGCGCGCTAGATGTACTAGGGGCCTCCTGAGAGGGCAAGACTCGTGTAGACGAAGGAGGGAATGATGCAGTACCATGCTTACTCCCCTCACTTGAGGAATCATCTTGGGCATCATTGTCACATAAATCACATTTATTTAAATGAATGGGAATTCTGGCTTCCCCACATTCAGAACACAGTCTATCTGGTAGTTCAGACATGTTAAACAGGCATAAACTTGATAACAAAGTACAAAAAACGTTTTAAAATAAAACCGTTACTGTCACTTTAAATTTTAAACTGAACACACTTTATTACTGCAATTGCGAAAAAACATGAAGGAATTGTTCAAAATTCACCAAATTTTCACCACAGTGTCTTAAAGCCTTAAAAGTATTGCACACCAAATTTGGAAGCTTTAACCCTTAAAATAACGGAACCGGAGCCGTTTTTAACTTTAACCCCTTTACAGTCCCTGGTATCTGCTTTGCTGAGACCCAACCAAGCCCAAAGGGGAATACGATACCAAATGACGCCTTCAGAAAGTCTTTTCTAAGTATCAGAGCTCCTCTCACATGCGACTGCATGTCATGCCTCTCAAAAACAAGTGCGCAACACCGGCGCGAAAATGAGGCTCTGCCTATGATTTGGGAAAGCCCCTAAAGAATAAGGTGTCTAAAACAGTGCCTGCCGATATTATTATATCAAAATACCCAGAATAAATGATTCCTCAAGGCTAAATATGTGTTAATAATGAAACGATTTAGCCCAGAAAAAGTCTACAGTCTTAATAAGCCCTTGTGAAGCCCTTATTTACGATCTTAATAAACATGGCTTACCGGATCCCATAGGGAAAATGACAGCTTCCAGCATTACATCGTCTTGTTAGAATGTGTCATACCTCAAGCAGCAAGAGACTGCTCACTGTTCCCCCAACTGAAGTTAATTGCTCTCAACAGTCCTGTGTGGAACAGCCATGGATTTTAGTGACGGTTGCTAAAATCATTTTCCTCATACAAACAGAAATCTTCATCTCTTTTCTGTTTCTGAGTAAATAGTACATACCAGCACTATTTCAAAATAACAAACTCTTGACTGAATAATAAAAACTACAGTTAAACACTAAAAAACTCTAAGCCATCTCCGTGGAGATGTTGCCTGTACAACGGCAAAGAGAATGACTGGGGTAGGCGGAGCCTAGGAGGGATCATGTGACCAGCTTTGCTGGGCTCTTTGCCATTTCCTGTTGGGGAAGAGAATATCCCACAAGTAAGGATGACGCCGTGGACCGGACACACCTATGTTGGAGAAACATTCACATTACAGTACATTGACGAATAAAGTAAAATGAAACGATCTCACCGGAATCTACGCCATGGAACAGGAACACGGCCCTTCAAGTGTGACAGATAGTAGCATCGCCTCCGCCATGGACTTGAGAGAAAAAAGCAGGCAGCAAAGCGAAGTTAGACAACGCCGATTGCTTGAGGAGCTGTTAATATGAGTCGGGATGGTTTTGCAGAAAGAAACTCCCTGCCTCTCCGGACTCAAACTTTCATCCAAGCCCTCACAGAGAGGCTGACTACTTAAAACTCCTGTCCCATGCCAAAGAGTACTACCCTCCATAGGAGACAAAAACAAAAATTATGACGCTTCTCTGCCATCCTCCTGGGACGAAAGGCAAAGAATGACTGGGGGATGAGGGGAGTGGGAGGAGTATTTAAGCCTTTGGCTGGGGTGTCTTTGCCTCCTGGTGGCCAGGTTCTTATTTCCCAAAAGTAATGAATGCAGCTGTGGACTCTTTCAATTTAAGAAAAAAATTTGTATGGTCATTACAACTTTGCTAAAACAACAAATCTAAAGGTGGCCTAAGACTTTTGCAGAGTACTTTGTGTATATATATATTTTTTTATATTTATTCTTCACCTTTTTCCAGTGGAGGCAAAGACCAGACTAAGTTGCCAGTGAGGTAGGAGAGGTTATTGTGGTTTGAGAATCTCTGCCTCCTCCAAGTGGTAGGGAAGAGTAATTCCCAGGAGTAATGGATCGTGGACTCTAACCACCTGTATGAAAGAAAAAAAATGTATATGCCCACTGGTACAGTGCCAGATATACCGCAAGACCACTGGTTTTCAAACCTGCCCTCAGGCCTTCCTTACAGGTTAGATTTTGAGGATATCTGAACTAGAGCACAGGTGAAATAAACAGCTGATTAGTAAACATGGTTATTTACCTGCTTTCACCAAGGTAATCCTAAACATCTGGCCTGTTAGGGATGCCTGAGGACAGGTATGAAATCCAGTGAGCTAGACCTTAGCCCACTTGCACTGTGCCATTACACCTCTTCACTATATGCCCACTGGTACAATGCCATAAATACTACTGTAATGTCTTATATACCTCTAGGTGTTTTATTAAACCGCTATACTGTAAACCCACTGGCTGTGTCATTACATTGCTAGATTGTAAGCCAACTGGCGCAGTGCTTATTGTAAGGTTCGGTTTTCAGATACACTTGTATCAGCTTTAATGTGTGCTTAGGATTTAGCCTTAGAAATGCATACAAAACGTGTAGCTGCCTATGCCACTGGATGTGCATTCAGATTTACGGAGTGTTTTTTTGATATTCACCAAGTTCTTTTCGAAATAGCTGCCAAGGGCACCATATATGTACTAAGTCATCTCAGAGTGCAGCCGTCTGTCATGCTTTGTATGCACCTTTTAAATATTAACCTACAGTTTTCACCTACATTTTTTTTTAAACATCAGAAACTCTGCATACATTTGTGTCTTCTTCACAACTGCTGCTGATCCATAAAGATCTTACTAACTGCTTGATGTGTGTGTAGGAAGCAAAAGACTTACCTTGGGGCTATCTCCACCTGAGGCATCCTTGTCATTCTCAGATAGGGGGTTCTCTGTCATAAGGTGCAAGTCCGAAGCAGATACTCTACTTATTTTGTATCCCGAAGAACCAGCACCACGGGGGCTTGATGGACAAGAATTTGCAGCACTGAGTGAAGAGACATACTAGTAAGATGGTGTTCAGTAAAGCACATCCAGTCAGATACATATTCAAAGCCACTATGTGCAAAAAAGTGTCAGGACTAGAGAAATGTGTGACACTGCCCATTTAGGGATACTTTACTACTTGTAAGTAGGTGTCTCAAAGGATTCATGGAACAAGGTTTTAACAGAGCTAAGTTAGAAATATACTGAAAACTGACAAGGGAAGGTCTACAATGTGCACTATTACTTGACAAAACTTAAAAGCTCTTTGGGTTCTCCACATTAAAACTGCATAACAGCTAGGAAGATTATAATGTCAAACCCCTCAAAAGGAAGCTTCTAAACTTGTACTATTAAAGCACCCGTCCTCAGACCACCTCACTAACAGGCCACATTGTGAGGATATCTGAACTAGAGCACAGATTAAATAATCAGATGATTAGTAACCATGGTTATTTACCTGCTCTCATCCAAGGTAATCCTGATAATCTGTCCAGTTAGAAAGGCCCGAGGACAGGTTTGTAAACCAGTGTGCTAGAGGTATAATCCAGATAGTATAGTGCTAGAATGTATTGTTACTGGCACAGGGGCATTATACAGCTACACAGTATACCCGGTGGCACAGTTTCAGTTACAGTAGAAGGCTGTAGCCAACTGGCATTACCATACAGCATATACAGCTAGACTGCCACTGGCACAATGACATAAATACACTTCGTTACATTGTATGCACACCATTGCAGAGCCATAAATACTGCTATATTTTATACCTCCTTGTGCAGTATCATATATAACACTACATTGTATAACCACGCCACATTGTTATAAAATATAGCAGTATTTATGGCACTGAACAAATGGTATATAACAATGTGGCGTGGTTATACAATGTAGTGTTATATATGATACTGCACCAGGAGGTATAAAATATAGCAGTATTTATGGCAATGAAAAAGCGGTATATACCTCCTCGTGCAGTATCATATACAACACTACATTTTATAACCACTCCACATTGTTATATACCGCTTGTTCAGTGCCATAAATACTGCTATATGTTATATATGATACTGCACGAGGAGGTATAACATATAGCGGTATTTATGGCACTGAACAAGCGGTATATAACAATGTGGCGTGGTTATACAATGTAGTGTTATATATGATACTCCACCAGGAGGTATATCATATTGCAGTATTTATGGCACTGAACAAGCGGTATATAACAATGTGGCGTGGTTATACAATGTAGTGTTATATAATATGATACTGCACGAGGAGGTATAACACTACATTGTATAACCACGCCACATTGTTATATACCGCTTGTTCAGTGCCATAAATACTGCTTTATTTTATACCTCCTGGTGCAGTATCATATATAACACTACATTGTATAACGACGCCACATTGTTATATACCGCTTGTTCAGTGCCATAAATACTGCTATATGTTATATATGATACTGCACGAGGAGGTATAACATATAGCGGTATTTATGGCACTGAACAAGCGGTATATAACAATGTGGCGTGGTTATACAATGTAGTGTTATATAATATGATACCGCACAAGGAGGTATAACACTACATTGTATAACCACGCCACATTGTTATATACCGCTTGTTCAGTGCCATAAATACTGCTTTATTTTATACCTCCTGGTGCAGTATCATATATAACACTACATTGTATAACGACGCCACATTGTTATATACCGCTTGTTCAGAGCCATAAATACTGCTAGGCTGCCTCTAGACCAGGGTTCTTCAAACTTTTCTTCCAAGACCCAGTGCAATCATACCACATACCTTCCCAAACATATTTTTATGCTTGGTCTGAAAATTTCCGAAGTAATATATAAGATAGCTGCCATTTTTGGCAAAGTGAGTAAAATGTGCGAGTTCTTTTGCCGATTGTAGTCAAACTTGAACGTGTTGTAATAGGTAATAACACACACACACACACACACACACTCTCTCTCATACAACACACACAACACACTCTCTCTCTCATACAACACACACAACACACTCTCTCTCACATACAACACACACAACACACTCTCTCTCACATACAACACACACAACACACTCTCTCATACAACACACACAACACACTCTCTCTCATACAACACACACAACACACTCTCTCTCATACAACACACACAACACACTCTCTCTCATACAACACACACAACACACTCTCTCTCATACAACACACACAACACACTCTCTCTCATACAACACACACAACACACTCTCTCTCATACAACACACACAACACACTCTCTCTCATACAACACACACAACACACTCTCTCTCATACAACACACACAACACACTCTCTCTCATACAACACACACAACACACTCTCTCTCATACAACACACACAACACACTCTCTCTCATACAACACACACACACTCTCTCATACAACACACACACACTCTCTCATACAACACACACACACTCTCTCATACAACACACACAACACACTCTCATACAACACACACAACACACTCTCATACAACACACACAACACACTCTCATACAACACACACACAACACACTCTCATACAACACACACACACACACTCTCATACAACACACACACACACACTCTCTCTCATACAACACACACACTCTCTCTCATACAACACACACACACACACACTCTCTCTCATACAACACACACACACACAACACACACAACACACTCTCTCTCACAACACACACAACACACACTCTCACAACTCATACAACACACACTCTCACAACTCATACAACACACACTCTCACAACTCATACAACACACACTCTCACAACTCATACAACACACACTCTCTCAACTCATACAACACACACTCTCTCTCAACTCATACAACACACACTCTCTCTCAACTCATACAACACACACTCTCTCTCAACTCATACAACACACACTCTCTCTCAACTCATACAACACACACTCTCTCTCAACTCATACAACACACACTCTCTCTCAACTCATACAACACACACTCTCTCTCTCATACAACACACACTCTCTCTCTCATACAACACACACTCTCTCTCTCATACAACACACACTCTCTCTCTCATACAACACACACTCTCTCTCTCATACAACACACACTCTCTCTCTCATACAACACACACTCTCTCTCTCATACAACACACACTCTCTCTCTCATACAACACACACTCTCTCTCTCATACAACACACACTCTCTCTCTCATACAACACACACTCTCTCTCTCATACAACACACACTCTCTCTCTCATACAACACACACTCTCTCTCTCATACAACACACACTCTCTCTCTCATACAACACACACTCTCTCTCTCATACAACACACACTCTCTCTCTCATACAACACACACTCTCTCTCTCATACAACACACACTCTCTCTCTCATACAACACACACTCTCTCTCTCATACAACACACACTCTCTCTCTCATACAACACACACTCTCTCTCTCATACAACACACACTCTCTCTCTCATACAACACACACTCTCTCTCTCATACAACACACACTCTCTCTCTCATACAACACACACTCTCTCTCTCATACAACACACACTCTCTCTCTCATACAACACACACTCTCTCTCTCATACAACACACACACTCTCTCTCATACAACACACACTCTCTCTCATACAACACACACTCTCTCTCATACAACACACACTCTCTCTCTCATACAACACACACTCTCTCTCTCATACAACACACACTCTCTCTCTCATACAACACACACTCTCTCTCTCATACAACACACACTCTCTCTCTCATACAACACACACTCTCTCTCTCATACAACACACACACTCTCTCTCATACAACACACACTCTCTCTCATACAACACACACTCTCTCTCATACAACACACACTCTCTCTCATACAACACACACTCTCTCTCATACAACACACACTCTCTCTCATACAACACACACTCTCTCTCATACAACACACACTCTCTCTCATACAACACACACTCTCTCTCATACAACACACACACACACTCTCTCTCATACATACATACACACACTCATACAACGCACACATTTTTATATTACATACAGACCACACACACACTCCCATATTACACATACACACTCTCTCCTACAACACACACTCTCTCTCATACACTACACACACACTCTCATACAACACATATATACACACTCATACAACACACACACATTTTTATATTACATACAGACCACACACACACTCCCATATTACACATACACACTCTCTCCTACAACACACACAATTCACAACCCAGTAAACATGGTGTTGCGACCCAGTAATGGTCCCCGACCTGAGGTTTAAAGAACCCTGCTCTAGACTGTAAGCCCACTGCCAGTGTCATATTGCTAGATTGTAAACCCACTAGCTCAGTGCCTAGTCATTAGATTGTAAGCCCACTGGCAGTGTCATATTGCTAGATTGTAAGCCCACTGGCAGTGTCATACCGCTAAATTGTAAGCCCACTGGTTCAGTGTCTATTAGACACTGGATATTAAGTCCACTGATTCAGTGCCACCAAATTGCTAGATGGTAAGCCTACTGGCACATGGCCATTATACTTCATGACTTATCAGCTCTCTCGCAACTCTCCAGTATGAAGATTCAGGTCATTTTAGTTTTGTATGAGCCCTTGGCCATAGCTACAGCATACCTTATAGTTCCTGTGGGTGAGGGGATGGGACTAATCAAGTGAGCCATGTTCTCTGGAATGTTTATTGTGAGGGGAGAAATCTGGGGCTGCACAGGTTTGATGGGGGATTCAGGGGCTTCTTGCTTCTCCTTTTTGTCGCTGGCCAGAGCAGTGAATGTGATCTTGATGTTTGTGCTGGGAAACCTGAAGGTACATCTGTAAAACATAAAAACAATTTATGTAAGAACCTGATAAATTAATTTCTTTCATATTGGCAAGAGTCCATGAGCTAGTGACGTAGGGGATATACAATCCTACCAGGAGGGGCAAAGTTTCCCAAACCTCAAAATGCCTATAAATACACCCCTCACCACACCCACAATTCAGTTTTACAAATAGCCAAGTAGTGGGGTGATAAAGAAAGGAGTAAAATGCATCAAAAAAGGAATTTGGAAATAATTGTGCTTTATACAAAAAAAAATCATAACCACCATAAAAACATAATTTATGCTTACCTGATAAATTTATTTCTCTTGTGGTGTATCCAGTCCACGGGTTCATCCATTACTTGTGGGATATTCTCCTTCCAAACAGGAAGTTGCAAGAGGATCACCCACAGCAGAGCTGCTATATAGCTCCTCCCCTAACTGCCATATCCAGTCATTCGACCGAAACTAGCCGAGAAAGGAGAAACCATAGGGTGCAGTGGTGACTCTAGTTTAAAATTTAGACCTGCCTTAAAAGGACAGGGCGGGCCGTGGACTGGATACACCACAAGAGAAATAAATTTATCAGGTAAGCATAAATTATGTTTTCTCTTGTTAGGTGTATCCAGTCCACGAATCATCCATTACTTGTGGGATACCAATACCAAAGCTAAAGTACACGGATGAAGGGAGGGACAAGGCAGGTACTTAAACGGAAGGGACCACTGCCTGTAGAACCTTTCTCCCAAAAATAGCCTCCGAAGAAGCAAAAGTATCAAATTTGTAAAATTTTGAAAAGATATGAAGCGAAGACCAAGTCGCCGCTTTGCAAATCTGTTCAACAGAAGCCTCATTTTTAAAGGCCCAGGTGGAAGCCACAGCTCTAGTAGAATGAGCTGTAATCCTTTCAGGGGGCTGCTGTCCAGCAGTCTCATAGGCTAAGCGAATTACGCTCCAAAGCCAAAAAGAAAGAGAGGTTGCCGAAGCCTTTTGACCTCTCCTCTGTCCAGAGTAAACAACAAACAGGGAAGATGTTGTAACGAAAATCTTTAGTCGCTTGTAAGTAAAACTTTAAAGCACGGACTACGTCCAAATAATGTAAAAGACGTTCCTTCTTTGAAGAAGGATTAGGACACAATGATGGAACAACAATCTCTTGATTGATATTCATGTTGGAAACTACCTTAGGTAAAAACCCAGGTTTTGTACACAGAACTACTTTATCTGTATGGAAAATCAGATAAGGAGAATCACATTGTAAAGCTGATAACTCAGACTCTACGAGCCGAGGAAATAGCCATCAAAAACAGAACTTTCCAAGATAAAAGTTTGATATCAATGGAATGAAGGGGTTCAAACGGAACTCCTTGAAGAACCTTAAGAACCAAGTTTAAGCTCCATGGAGGAGCAACCGGTTTAAACACAGGCTTAATTCTAACCAAAGCCTGACAAAATGCCTGGACGTCTGGAACCTCTGCCAGACGCTTGTGCAAAAGGATAGACAGAGCAGAAATCTGTCCCTTTAAAGAACTAGCTGATAATCCTTTATCCAAACCCTCTTGGAGAAAGGACAATATCCTAGGAATCCTAACCTTACTCCATGAGTAATTCTTGGATTCACACCAATAAAGATATTTGCGCCATATCTTATGGTAGATTTTCCTGGTTACAGGCTTTCATGCCTGTATTAAGGTATCAATGACTGACTCGGAGAAGCCACGCCTTGATAAAATCAAGCGTTCAATCTCCAGGCAGTCAGTCTCAGAGAAATTAGATTTGGATGATTGAAAGGACCTTGTAGTAGAAGGTCTTGTCTCAGAGGCAGAGGCCAAGGTGGAAAGGATGACATGTCCACCAGGTCTGCATACCAGGTCCTGCGTGGCCACGCAGGCGCGATCAAGATCACCGATGCTCTCTCCTGTTTGATTTTGGCAATCATTCGAGGGAGCAGAGGAAACGGTGGAAACACACATTCGCCAGGTTGAAGAACCACGGCGCTGCTAGAGCATCTATCAGCGTCGCTTCTGGGTCCCTGGACCTGGATCCGTAACAAGGAAGCTTGGCGTTCTGGCGAGACGCCATGAGATCCAATTCTGGTGTGCCCCAACGATGAACCAATTGAGCAAACACCTCCGGATGGAGTTCCCACTCCCCCGGATGAAAAGTCTGACGACTTAGAAAATCCGCCTCCCAGTTCTCTACACCTGGGATATGGATCGCTGATAGATGGCAAGAGCGAGTCTCTGCCCAGCGAATTATCTTGGAGACTTCTAACATCGCTAGGGAGCTCCTGGTCCCCCCTTGATGGTTGATGTAAGTCACAGTCGTGATGTTGTCCGACTGAAATCTGATGAACCTCAGGGTTGCTAACTGAGGCCAAGCTAGAAGAGCAATGAATATTGCTCTTAACTCCAGAATATTTATTGGGAGGAGTTTCTCCTCCTGAGTCCACGATCCCTGAGCCTTCAGGGAATTCCAGACTGCACCCCAACCTAGAAGGCTGGCATCTGTTGTTACAATTGTCCAATCTGGCCTGCGAAAGGTCATACCTTTGGACAGATGGACCCGAGATAGCCACCAGAGAAGAGAATCTCTGGTCTCTTGATCCAGATTTAGCAGAGGGGACAAATCTGTGTAATCCCCATTCCACTGACTGAGCATGCATAATTGCAGCGGTCTGAGATGTAGGCGCGCAAATGGCACTATGTCCATCGCCGCTACCATTAAGCCGATCACTTCCATGCACTGAGCCACCGAAGGGCGCGGAATGTAGTGAAGAACACGGCAGGAATTTAGAAGCTTTGATAACCTGGACTCCGTCAGGTAAATTTTCATTTCTACAGAATCAGAGTTCCTAGGAAGAAAACCCTTGTGAGGGGTGATAGAGAACTCTTTCCCTCGTTCACTTTCCACCCATGCGACCTCAGAAATGCCAACACTATGTCTGTATGAGATTTGGCAATTTGGAAGTTTGACGCCTGTATCAGGATGTCGTCTAGATAAGGGGCCACTGCTATGCCCCGTGGTCTTAGGACCGCCAGAAGAGACCCCAGAACCTTTGTAAAAATTCTTGGGGCTGTAGCTAACCCGAAGGGAAGAGCCACAAACTGGTAATGCCTGTCTAGAAAGGCAAACCTTAGGAACCGATGATGATCTTTGTGAATCGGTATGTGAAGGTAAGTATCCTTCAAATCCAATGTGGTCATGTACTGACCCTCCTGGATCATAGGTAGGATTGTCCGAATAGTTTCCATTTTGAACGATGGAACTCTGAGGAATTTGTTTAAGATCTTTAGATCCAAAATTGGTCTGAAGGTTCCCTCTTTTTTGGGAACCACAAAAAGATTTGAATAAAATCCCTGTCCTTGTTCCATCTGTGGAACTGGATGGATCACTCCCATTATTAGGAGGTCTTGCACACAGCGTAAGAATGCCTCTTTCTTTATCTGGTTTACAGATAATCTCGAAAGGTGAAATCTCCCTTGCGGGGGGGAAGCTTTGAAGTCCAGAAGATATCCCTGAGATATGATCTCCAACGCCCAGGGATCCTGAACATCTCTTGCCCACACCTGGGCGAAGAGAGAAAGTCTGCCCCCTACTAGATCCGTTACCGGATAGGGGGCCGTTCCTTCATGCTGTCTTAGAGGCAGCAGCAGGCTTTTTGGTCTGCTTGCCTTTGCTCCAGGCCTGGTTAAATTTCCAAGCCGGCTTGGATTGAGCAAAAGTTCCCTCTTGTTTTGTAGCAGAGGAAGTTGATGCTGCACCTGCCTTTGAGTTACGAAAGGCACGAAAATTAGACTGTTTGGCCCTTGATTTGGCCCTGTCCTGAGGAAGGGCATGACCCTTACCTCCAGTAATGTCAGCAATAATTTCCTTCAAACCAGGCCCGAATAGGGTCTGCCCCTTGAAGGGAATGTTAAGTAATTTAGACTTCGAAGTCACGTCAGCTGACCAAGATTTAAGCCATAGCGCCCTACGCGCCTGGATGGCGAATCCAGAATTCTTAGCCGTTCGTTTAATCAAATGAACAATGGCATCAGAAACAAAAGAATTAGCTAGCTTAAGTGTTCTAAGCTTGTCAAGTATTTCAGTCAATGGAGTAGCTGTCTGAAAGGCCTCTTCCAGAGACTCAAACCAGAACGCCGCAGCAGCAGTGACAGGCGCAATGCATGCAAGGGGCTGCAGGATAAAACCTTGTTGAATAAACATTTTCTTAAGGTAACCTTCTAATTTTTTTATCCATTGGATCTGAAAAAGCACAACTGTCCTCGACAGGGATAGTGGTACGCTTTGCTAAAGTAGAAACTGCTCCCTCCACTTTAGGGACCGTCTGCCATAAGTCCCGTGTGGTGGCGTCTATTGGAAACATTTTTCTAAAAATAGGAGGGGGGGAAAACGGCACACCGGGTCTGTCCCACTCCTTAGTAATAATTTCTGTAAACCTTTTAGGTATTGGAAAAACGTCCGTACACACCGGCACTGCATAGTATTTATCCAGGCTACACAATTTCTCTGGCACTGCAATTGTGTCACAGTCATTCAGAGCAGCTAAAACCTCTCAAAGCAACACCCGGAGGTTCTCAAGCTTAAATTTAAAAGTAGACATATCTGAATCAGGTTTCCCCGAGTCAGAGACGTCACCCACAGACTGAAGCTCTCCTTCCTCAGCTTCTGCATATTGTGACGCAGTATCAGACATGGGCCTTAAAACATCTGCGCGCTCTGTATTACGTCTAACCCCAGAGCTATCGCGCTTGCCTCTGAATTCAGGCAGTCTGGCTAATACCGCTGACAGGGTATTATCCATGATCGCCGCCATGTCTTGTAAAGTAATCGCTATGGGCGTCTTTGATGTACTTGGCGCCATTCTAGCGTGAGTCCCTTGAGCGGGAGTCAAAGGGTCTGACACGTGGGAGGAGTTAGTAGGCATAACTTCCCCCTCGTCAGAATCTTCTGGTGATATTTCTTTTAAAGATAAAGGCTGATCTTTATTGTTTAAAGTGAAATCAATACATTTAGTACACATTCTTCTAGGGTGTTCCACCATGGCTTTTAAACATAATGCACAAAGAGCTTCCTCTATGTCAGACATGTTTGTACAGACTAGCAATGAGACCAGCAAGCTTGGTAAACACTTTAAATCAAGTTAACAAGCAAATAGAAAAAAACTTTACTGTGCCTTTAAGAGAAACAAATTTTAAATAACAGTGAAAAAAGGCAGTTAAACTAACAAAATTTTTAGTGTATGTAACAAGTTAGCAGAGTATTGCACCCACTTGCAAATGGATGATTAACCCCTTAATACAAAAAACAGATTAACAAAACGAAAAATACGTTTTTTAAACAGTCATAACAACTGCCACAGCCCCACTGTGGCTTTACCTTCCTCAATACACGACTTTTGAAGCCTTTTGAGCCCTTCAGAAATGTCCTATATCATGCAGGGGAACTGCTGAGGGAAGCTGAATGTCTCTGTCTGTAATTTTAAGTGCGCAACAAAGCGCTAAAATAGGCCCCTCCCACTCATACTACAACAGTGGAAAGCCTCAGGGAACGGTTTCTAGGCAAAAATCAAGCCAGCCATGTGGAAAAAACTAAGCTCCAATAAGTTTTATCACCAAAGCACATATAAAAAGAATTAAACATGCCAGCAAACGTTTTATATTGCATATATATAAGAGTCTATACCTCTTATAGTAAGCCTGTTACTAGTCGCTATTAAATCACTGTATTTAGGCTTAACTTGCATTAATCCGGTATCAGCAGCATTTTCTAGCAATTCCATCCCTAGAAAAACTTAAAACTGCACATACCTTATTGCAGGGTAACCTGCACGCCATTCTCCCTCTGAAGTTACCTCACTCCTCAGACATATGTGAGAACAGCAGTGGATCTTAGTTACTTCTGCTAAGATCATAGAAAACGCAGGCAGATTCTTCTTCTAAATGCTGCCTGAGATAAAATAGTACAACTCCGGTACCATTTAAAAACAAACTTTCCGCTTACTACCTCCATCTTTGTTGAGAGTTGCAAGAGAATGACTGGATATGGCAGTTAGGGGAGGAGCTATATAACAGCTCTGCTGTGGGTGATCCTCTTGCAACTTCCTGTTGGGAAGGAGAATATCCCACAAGTAATGGATGATCCGTGGACTGGATACACCTAACAAGAGAAATGTATACATTATGGGAAACATGATCAGCTTTATTGTAGGATCAGATCATCATGATTTTTTTCATTTTCATAACTGACTCTTTATGGCTGAATGCAGTAACCAATGTAATTTAGACACAGCAAATATTCTGAGCTCTCTAGACAAAGTTTCTTTTGGTATCCAATGTTGAAACTTAGCTCACTGGCACAAGAGCATACATACTTGGGTATGCTCAGGAGTGTACATGTGTTAAGGGCTATACGGCAGCAGTGTTTGTAACAGAGGCCTGAACACACACAGCATATGTAGCCAAACTACCCGTTACGTGTGGGCCCCTCACTAGCTGTCATTCAGACACTGCAAGTGAAATGAAAATACCCAAGGCTCCAGCTTGATGCAAACTTCCTCTGAGCAGAGAGAGTGAGAGCAGTTCAGTGACACCTTATCTAGCAGTCAAAATAACCCTGAAACCTTTTTTAGCTATTGGTTAGCCGACTATGAAGATGCCAGGATCTCTGTATGAGTGATATAGTTTTACAGCTCTAAAGCAGATGATATTCATACTAAACCATGTGCTATACAGAGAAAAACTGACTAGAATGAGGCATTATTTATATCATCCCACATGATGAAAGTAGCTTTAACTAGATCTCAGGATAGTATGAAAAATCTGACATGTTCTTAACTCCTCTTCATTTCTTCTGACTTCCGCTAAGAGTCTATTTCATGCACTAAATAAAAGGTTTCAGCAATTCATTTGGCATGTAAGAGCACCTAATGTCACATCACAACATCCTGATACTGCATGGTCCTAATTTGTCCCAATGTAAAGCAGTTTCTGAATCATAAGTTTGTTCTGTGTTTGTGCAGCCATAGAAAACTGTATATAAAGCCGTTACTGGGAACCTTACTACAGGAGTTTGTTCTACGTTTGTGTAAGTGGCAGCCCTAGAAAACTGTGTATAAAGCAGTTAGTGGGAACCCTCCTACAGGTGTTTGTTCTACGTTTGTGTAAGTGGCAGCCATAGAAAACTGTATATAAAGCAGTTACTGGGAACCCTACTACAGGAGTTTGTTCTAGGTTTGTGTAAGTGATGGGAAGCCTCCTACAGGAGTTTGTTCTAGGTTTGTGTAAGTGATGGGAACCCTCCTACAGGAGTTTGTTCTAGGTTTATGTAAGTGATAGGAACCCTCCTACAGGAGTTTGTTCTAGGTTTGTGTAGGTGATAGGAACCATCCTACAGGAGTTTGTTCCTGATGGCATTGTAGTCCCCACAATGAAATGAATACTATAAAGTTGGATAAACCAATTAGATCTTCACATAATTGTACTTTTAAATCAAAAAAAGATTCTGAAACAAGACAATGCGATATTGTAACTATTAAAAGGGACATGAAACCCAAATTTTTTTCTTCAGAGCACACAATTTTAAACAACTTTCTAATTAATTTCTATGATCTAGTTTGCTTAGTTCTCTTGGTATCCTTTGTTCAAAAATATAATTTATGTAAGAACTTACCTGATAAATTCATTTCATTCATATTGGCAAGAGTCCATGAGCTAGTGACATATGGGATATACAATCCTACCAGGAGGGGCAAAGTTTCCCAAACCTCAAAATGCCTATAAATACACCCCTCACCACACACACAATTCAGTTTAACGAATAGCCAAGCAGTGGGGTGATAAAGAAAAGAGTAGAAAGCATCAACAAAAAATTTGGAAATAATTGTGCTTTATACAAAAAATCCTAACCACCATAAAAAGGGTGGGCCTCATGGACTCTTGCCAATATGAAAGAAATGAATTTATCAGGTAAGTTCTTACATAAATTATATTTTCTTTCATGTAATTGGCAAGAGTCCATGAGCTAGTGACATATGGGATAGCAATAACCAAGATGTGGAACTCCACTCAAGAGTCACTAGAGAGGGAGGGAATAGAATAAAAACAGCCATTTTCCGCTGAAAAGATTAATCCACAACCCAAAAAATTAAGTTTATTTTCATAATTGAAAGAAAAAAACTTAAATCAAAAGCAGAAGAATCAAACTGAAACAGCTACCTGAAGAACTTTTCTACCAAAAACTGCTTCCGAAGAAACAAATACATCAAAACTGTAGAATTTAGTAAATGTATGCAAAGAAGACCAAGTTGCTGCTTTGCAAATCTGATCAACTGAAGCTTCATTCTTAAAAGCCCACGAAGTGGAGACTGATCTAGTAGAATGAGCTGTAATTCTCTGAGGTGGGGCCTGACCCGACTCCAAATAAGCTTGATGAATCAAAAGTTTCAACCAAGAAGCCAAGGAAATAGCAGAAGCCTTCTGACCTTTCCTAGGACCAGAAAATATAACAAATAGACTGGAAGTCTTCCTGAAATCTTTAGTAGCTTCCACATAATATTTCAAAGCTCTTACCACATCCAAAGAATGTAAGGATCTTTCCAAAGAATTCTTAGGATTAGGACATAAGGAAGGGACAACAATTTCTCTATTAATGTTGTTAGAATTCACAACCTTAGGTAAAAATTGAAAAGAAGTCCGCAAAACTGTCTTATCCTGATGAAAAATCAGAAAAGGAGACTCACAAGAAAGAGCAGATAGCTCAGAAACTCTTCTAGCAGAAGAGATGGCCAAAAGGAACAACACTTTCCAAGAAAGTAGTTTAATGTCCAAAGAAGGCATAGGTTCAAATGGAGGAGCCTGTAAGGCTTTCAGAACCAAATTAAGACTCCAAGGAGGAGAAATTGATTTAATGACAGGCTTAATACGAAGTAAAGCCTGTACAAAACAGTGTATAACAGGAAATATAGCAATCTTTCTTTGAAATAAAACAGAGAGCAGAGATTTGTCCTTTCAAGGAACTTGCAGACAAACCTGTATCCAAACCATCCTGAAGAAACTGTAAAATTCTAGGAATTCTAAAAGAATGCCAGGAGAATTTATGAGAAGAACACCATGAAATGTAAGTCTTCCAAACTCTATAATAAATCTTTCTAGAGACAGATTTACGAGCTTGTAACATAGTATTAATCACTGAGTCAGAGAAACCTCTATGACTTAGAACTAAGCGTTCAATTTCCATACCTTCAAATTTAATGATTTGAGATCCTGATGGAAAAACGGACCTTGAGATAGGTCTGGCCGTAACGGAAGTGGCCAAGGCGGGCAAACTGGACATTCGAACCAGATCCGCATACCGAAACCTTTGTGGCCATGCTGGAGCCACCAGCAGCACAAATGATTGTTCCATGATGATTTTGGATATCACTCTTGGAAGGAGAACTAGAGGCGGGAAAATGTAAGCAGGATGATAACACCAAGGAAGTGTCAGCAAATCCACTGCTTCCGCCTGTACATCCTTGGACAGGTATCTGGGAAGTTTCTTGTTTAGATGAGAGGCCATGAGATCTCTCTCTGGAAGACCCCACATCTAAACAATCTGAGAAAATACATCTAGATGGAGAGACCACTCCCATGGATGTAAAGTCTGACGGCTGAGATAATCCACCTCCCAATTGTCTACACCTGGGATATGTACCGCAGAGATTAGACAGGAGCTGGATTCCGCCCAAGCAAGTATCAGAGATATTTCTTTCATAGCTTGGGGACTGTGAGTCCCACCCTGATGATTGACATATGCCACTGTTGTGATATTGTCTGTCTGAAAAAAAAAAATGAACGGTTCTCTCTTTAACAGAGGCCAAAACTGAAGAGCTCTGAGAATTGCACGGAGTTCTAAAATATGTATTGGTAATCTCGCCTCTTGAGATTTCCAAACCCCTTGTGCTATCAGAGATCCCCAAACAGCTCCCTAACCTGAAAGATTCGCATCTGTTGTGATCACAGTCCAGGTTGGCCAAACAAAAGAAGCCCCTTGAACTAAACGATGGTGATCTATCCACCATGTCACAAAGTGTCGTACATTGGTATTTAAGGATATTAATTGTGATATCTTTGTATAATCCCTGCACCATTGGTTCAGCATACAAAGCTGGAGAGGTTTGTGAAAACGAGCAAAGGGGATCGCGTCCGATGCTGCAGTCATGAGACCTAAAAATTCCATGCACATAGCCACTGAAGGGAATGACTGAGACTGAAGGTGCCGACAGGCTGCAACCAATTTTAAACGTCTCTTGTCAGTTAGAGACAGAGTCATGGACACTGAATCTATCTGGAAGCCTAAAAAGGTGACCCTTGTCTGAGGAATCAAGAAACTTTTTGGTAAATTGATCCTCCAACCATGTTTCTGAAGAAAACACACAAGTTGATTAGTGTGAGATTCTGCAGTACATAAAGACTGAGCTAGTACCAAGATATCGTCCAAATAAGAAAACACCGCAACACCCTGTTCTCTGATTACTTTGAAAAGATTCTTGGAGCTGTTGCTAGGCCAAATGGAAGAGCAACAAATTGGTAATGCTTGTTTAAAAAAGAGAATCTCAGAAACTGATAATGTTCTGGATGAATCTGAATATGAAGGTATGCATCCTGCAAGTCTATTGTGGACATATAAATGTCCTCGCTGAACAAAAGGCAGAATAGTCCTTATAGTCACCATCTTGAAAGTTGGTACTCTTACATAACGATTTTCAGATCCAGAACTGGTCTGAATAAATTTTCCTTTTTTGGGACAATGAATAGCTTTGAATAAAACCCCAAACCTTGTTCCTGAAGAGGAACTGGCATGATTACCCCTGAAGACTCCAGGTCTGAAACACACTTCAGGAAAGCCTGAGCTTTTACTGAATTTGCTGGAATACGCGAGAGAAAAAATCTTCTCACAGGAGGTCTTACTCTGAATCCTATTCAATACCCTTGAGAGACAATGCTCTGAATCAATTGATTTTGGACAGATCTTATCCAAATATCCTTGAAAACCCTTAATCTGCCCCCTACCAGCTGAGCTGGAATGAGGGCCGCACCTTCATGCGGACTTAGGGGCTGACTTTGGTTTCCTAAATGGCTTGGATTTATTCTAATTTGAGGAAGGCTTCCAATTGGAAGCAGATTCCTTGGGAGGAGGATTGAGTTTTTGTTCCTTATTCTGACGAAAGGAACGAAAACGGTTAGAAGCCTTAGATTTACCCTTAGGTTTTTTATCCTGAGGCAGAAAAACTCCCTTTTCCCCAGTGACAATTGAAATAATAGACTCCAACTGAGAACCAAATAAATGATTACCTTGGAAAGAAAGAGATAGTAATCTAGATTTAGATGTCATATCAGCATTCCAAGATTTAAGCAACAAAGCTCTTCTAGCTAATATAGCTAAAGACATGGATCTAACATCAATTTTGATAATATCAAAAATGGCATCACAAATAAAATGATTAGCATATTGCAGTAAGCGAATAATTCTAGATAAGTCAGAATCCAATTCCTGTTGCGCTAAATTTTCCAACCAGAAAGTTGATGCAGCCGCAACATCAGCCAAAGAAATAGCAGGTCTGAGAAGATGACCTGAATATAAATAGGCCTTCCTTAGATAAGATTCAAGCTTCCTATTTAAAGGATCCTTAAAGGAAGTACTATCTTCCATAGGAATAGTGGCACGTTTAGCAAGAATAGAAAACAGAATTTATGCTTACCTGATAAATTACTTTCTCCAACGGTGTGTCCGGTCCACGGCGTCATCCTTACTTGTGGGATATTCTCTTCCCCAACAGGAAATGGCAAAGAGCCCAGCAAAGCTGGTCACATGATCCCTCCTAGGCTCCGCCTACCCCAGTCATTCGACCGACGTAAAGGAGGAATATGCATAGGAGAAATCATATGATACTGTGGTGACTGTAGTTAGAGAAAATAATTCATCAGACCTGATTAAAAAAACCAGGGCGGGCCGTGGACCGGACACACCGTTGGAGAAAGTAATTTATCAGGTAAGCATAAATTCTGTTTTCTCCAACATAGGTGTGTCCGGTCCACGGCGTCATCCTTACTTGTGGGAACCAATACCAAAGCTTTAGGACACGGATGATGGGAGGGAGCAAATCAGGTCACCTAGATGGAAGGCACCACGGCTTGCAAAACCTCTCTCCCAAAAATAGCCTCAGAAGAAGCAAAAGTATCAAATTTGTAAAATTTGGTAAAAGTGTGCAGTGAAGACCAAGTCGCTACCTTACATATCTGATCAACAGAAGCCTCGTTCTTGAAGGCCCATGTGGAAGCCACAGCCCTAGTGGAGTGAGCTGTGATTCTTTCAGGAGGCTGCCGTCCAGCAGTCTCATAAGCCAATCGGATGATGCTTTTAAGCCAAAAAGAGAGAGAGGTAGAAGTTGCTTTTTGACCTCTCCTTTTACCAGAATAAACAACAAACAAAGAAGATGTTTGTCTGAAATCCTTTGTAGCCTCTAAATAGAATTTTAGAGCACGAACTACATCCAAATTGTGTAACAAACGTTCCTTCTTTGAAACTGGATTCGGACACAAAGAAGGCACAACTATCTCCTGGTTAATGTTTTTGTTAGAAACAACTTTCGGAAGAAAACCAGGTTTAGTACGCAAAACCACCTTATCTGCATGGAACACCAGATAAGGAGGAGAACACTGCAGAGCAGATAACTCTGAAACTCTTCTAGCAGAAGAAATTGCAACCAAAAACAAAACTTTCCAAGATAGTAACTTAATATCTACGGAATGTAAGGGTTCAAACGGAACCCCTTGAAGAACTGAAAGAACTAAATTGAGACTCCAAGGAGGAGTCAAAGGTTTGTAAACAGGCTTGATTCTAACCAGAGCCTGAACAAAAGCTTGAACATCTGGCACAGCCGCCAGTTTCTTGTGAAGTAAAACAGATAAAGCAGAAATCTGTCCCTTCAAAGAACTTGCAGATAATCCTTTCTCCAAACCCTCCTGTAGAAAGGATAGAATCTTAGGAATTTTTATCTTGTTCCATGGGAATCCTTTAGATTCACACCAACAAATATATTTTTTCCATATTTTATGGTAAATTTTCCTAGTTACAGGCTTTCTAGCCTGAACAAGAGTATCAATGACAGAATCTGAAAACCCACGCTTTGATAAAATCAAGCGTTCAATCTCCAAGCAGTCAGTTGGAGTGAAGCCAGATTCGGATGTTCGAATGGACCTTGAACAAGAAGGTCCTGTCTCAAAGGTAGCTTCCATGGTGGAGCCGATGACATATTCACCAGGTCTGCATACCAAGTTCTGCGTGGCCACGCAGGAGCTATCAAGATCACCGAAGCCCTCTCCTGATTGATCCTGGCTACCAGCCTGGGAATGAGAGGGAACGGTGGGAATACATAAGCTAGGTTGAAGGTCCAAGGCGCTATCAGTGCATCTACTAGAGTCGCCCTGGGATCCCTGGATCTGGACCCGTAGCAAGGAACCTTGAAGTTCTGACGAGACGCCATCAGGTCCATGTCTGGAATGCCCCATAATTGAGTTATTTGGGCAAAGATTTCCGGATGGAGTTCCCACTCCCCCGGATGGAAAGTCTGACGACTCAGAAAATCCGCTTCCCAATTTTCCACTCCTTGGATGTGGATTGCAGACAAGTGGCAGGAGTGATTCTCCGCCCATTGAATTATTTTGGTCACTTCCTCCATCGCCAGGGAACTCCTTGTTCCCCCCTGATGGTTGATATATGCAACAGTCGTCATGTTGTCTGATTGAAACCTTATGAATTTGGCCTTTGCTAGTTGAGGCCAAGCTTTGAGAGCATTGAATATCGCTCGCAGTTCCAGAATGTTTATCGGGAGAAGAGATTCTTCCCGAGACCATAGACCCTGAGCTTTCAGGGGTTCCCAGACCGCGCCCCAGCCCACCAGACTGGCGTCGGTCGTGACAATGACCCACTCTGGTCTGCGGAAGCTCATTCCCTGTGACAGGTTGTCCAGGTTCAGCCACCAACGGAGTGAATCTCTGGTTCTTTGATCTACTTGGATCGTCGGAGACAAGTCTGTATAATCCCCATTCCACTGTCTGAGCATGCACAGTTGTAATGGTCTTAGATGAATTCGTGCAAAAGGAACTATGTCCATTGCCGCAACCATCAAACCTATTACTTCCATGCACTGCGCTATGGAAGGAAGAAGAACAGAATGAAGTACTTGACAAGAGCTTAGAAGTTTTGATTTTCTGGCCTCTGTCAGAAAAATCTTCATTTCTAAGGAGTCTTATTGTTCCCAAGAAGGGAACTCTTGTTGACGGGGACAGAGAACTTTTTTCTATGTTCACTTTCCACCCGTGAGATCTGAGAAAGGCTAGGACAATGTCCGTATGAGCCTTTGCTTTTGACAGAGACGACGCTTGAATCAGTATGTCGTCCAAGTAAGGTACTACTGCAATGCCCCTTGGTCTTAGCACCGCTAGAAGGGACCCTAGTACCTTTGTGAAAATCCTTGGAGCAGTGGCTAATCCGAATGGAAGTGCCACAAACTGGTAATGCTTGTCCAGAAAGGCGAACCTTAGGAACCGATGATGTTCCTTGTGGATAGGAATATGTAGATACGCATCCTTTAAATCCACCGTGGTCATGAATTGACCTTCCTGGATGGTAGGAAGAATTGTTAGAATGGTTTCCATCTTGAACGATGGAACCCTGAGAAATTTGTTTAGAATCTTGAGATCTAAAATTGGTCTGAATGTTCCTTCTTTTTTGGGAACTATGAACAGATTGGAGTAAAACACCATCCCTTGTTCTCCTAATGGAACAGGATGAATCACTCCCATTCTTAACAGGTCTTCCACACAATGTAAGAATGCCTGTCTTTTTATTTGGTTTGAAGACAATTGAGACCTGTGGAACCTCCCCCTTGGGGGTAGTTCCTTGAATTCCAGGAGATAACCTTGAGAAACTATTTCTAGCGCCCAAGGATCCTGAACATCTCTTGCCCAAGCCTGAGCAAAGAGAGAGAGTCTGCCCCCCACCAGATCCGGTCCCGGATCGGGGGCCAACACTTCATGCTGTTTTAGTAGCAGTGGCAGGTTTCTTGGCCTGCTTACCCTTGTTCCAGCCTTGCATCGGTCTCCAGGCTGGTTTGGTTTGAGAACTATTACCCTCTTGCTTAGAGGGTGTAGAATTTGAGGCTGGTCCGTTTCTGCGAAAAGGACGAAAATTTGGCTTATTTTTAGCCTTAAAAGACCTATCCTGAGGAAGGGCGTGGCCCTTTCCCCCAGTGATGTCTGAAATAATCTCTTTCAAGTCAGGGCCAAACAGCGTTTTACCTTTGAAAGGGATGTTAAGCAATTTGTTCTTGGAGGACACATCCGCTGACCAAGACTTTAGCCAAAGCGCTCTGCGCGCCACAATAGCAAAACCTGAATTTTTCGCCGCTAATCTAGCTAATTGCAAAGTGGCGTCTAAGATAAAAGAGTTAGCCAATTTAAGTGCTTGAACTCTGTCCATAACCTCCTCATACGAAGAGTCTTTATTGAGCGACTTTTCTAGTTCTTCGAACCAGAAACACGCTGCTGTAGTGACAGGAACAATGCATGAAATTGGTTGTAGAAGGTAACCTTGCTGAACAAACATCTTTTTAAGCAAACCCTCTAATTTTTTATCCATAGGATCTTTGAAAGCACAACTATCTTCTATAGGGATAGTAGTGCGTTTGTTTAGAGTAGAAACCGCCCCCTCGACCTTGGGGACTGTCTGCCATAAGTCCTTTCTGGGGTCGACCATAGGAAATAATTTTTTAAATATAGGGGGAGGAACAAAAGGTATGCCGGGCCTTTCCCATTCCTTATTTACAATGTCCGCCACCCGCTTGGGTATAGGAAAAGCATCGGGGGGCACCGGGACCTCTAGGAACTTGTCCATCTTACATAATTTCTCTGGAATGACCAAATTGTCACAATCATCCAGAGTAGATAACACCTCCTTAAGCAGAGCGCGGAGATGTTCTAATTTAAATTTAAAAGTAATAACATCAGGTTCAGCTTGTTGAGAAATTTTTCCTGAATCTGAAATTTCTCCCTCAGACAAAACCTCCCTCCTGGCCCCTTCAGATTGGTGTGAGGGTATGTCAGAACCATTATCATCAGCGTCCTCATGCTCTTCAGTATCTAAAACAGAGCAATCGCGCTTTCTCTGATAAGTGGGCATTTTGGACAAAATGTTTTTAATAGAATTATCCATTACAGCCGTTAATTGTTGCCTAGTAAGAAGGATTGGCGCACTAGATGTACTAGGGGCCTCTTGTGTGGGCAAGACTGGTGTAGACACAGAAGGGGATGATGCAGTACCATGCTTACTCCCCTCGCTTGAGGAATCATTTTGGGCAACATCATTATCAGTGGCATCATTGTCCCTACCTTGTTTGGACACTGTCATATTCATCACATATATTTAAATGGGGAGGAACCTTGGCTTCCAAACATACAGAACATCGTCTATCTGATGGTTCAGACATGTTAACAGGCATAAACTTGATAACAAAGCACAAAAAACGTTTTAAAATAAAACCGTTACTGTCACTTTAAATTTTAAACTGAACACACTTTATTACTGAATATGTGAAAAATTATGAAGGAATTGTTCAAAATTCACCAAAATTTCACCACAGTGTCTTAAAGCCTTAAAAGTATTGCACACCAAATTTGAAAGCTAACTCTTAAAATAACAGAACCGGAGCCGTTTTTACATTTAACCCTTATACAGTCCCTGGTATCTGCTTTGCTGAGACCCAACCAAGCCCAGAGGGGAATACGATACCAAATGACGCCTTCAATAAGCTTTTTCAGTGGTTCTTAGCTCCTACACATGCATCTGCATGCCTTGCTTTCCAAAAACAACTGCGCATTAGTGGCGCGAAAATGAGGCTCTGCCTATGACTAGAAAAGGCCCCCAGTGAAAAAGGTGTCCAATACAGTGCCTGCCGTTTTTTTAATACATCCCCAAGATTAAAAGAACTATTTATAGTTATAATCCACTAAATATACTTATAAAGTAATCGTTTTAGCCCAGAAAAATGTCTACCAGTCTTTAAAGCCCTTGTGAAGCCCTTTATTCTTATACTAAACTAAGAAAATGGCTTACCGGTTCCCATAGGGAAAATGACAGCTTCCAGCATTACCAAGTCTTGTTAGAAATGTGTCATACCTCAAGCAGCAAAAGTCTGCCCACTGTTTCCCCCAACTGAAGTTAATTCATCTCAACAGTCCTGTGTGGAAACAGCCATCGATTTTAGTAACGGTTGCTAAAATCATTTTCCTCTTACAAACAGAAATCTTCATCTCTTTTCTGTTTCAGAGTAAATAGTACATACCAGCACTATTTTAAAATAACAAACTCTTGATTGAAGAATAAAAACTACATTTAAACACCAAAAAACTCTTAGCCATCTCCGTGGAGATGTTGCCTGTGCAACGGCAAAGAGAATGACTGGGGTAGGCGGAGCCTAGGAGGGATCATGTGACCAGCTTTGCTGGGCTCTTTGCCATTTCCTGTTGGGGAAGAGAATATCCCACAAGTCAGGATGACGCCGTGGACCGGACACACCTATGTTGGAGAAATAGCCCCATCAACTTTGGGGATTTTTTCCCAAAACTCTATAGATTTTGCTGGTAAAGGATACAATTTTTTAAACCTTGAAGAAGGAATAAAAGTAGTACATGGCTTATTCCATTCTTTAGAAATCATACCAGAAATAGCCTCAGGAATAGGAAAAACCCCTGGAGAAACCACAGGAGGATTAAAAACAGCATTTAAACGTTTATTAGACTGAACGTCAAGAGGACTGGTTACCTCAATATCCAAAGTAATTAACACTTCTTTTAATAAAGAACGCATATACTCTATTTTAAAAAAATAAGTAGATTTGTCTGTGTCAATGTCTGAGGAAGGATCTTCTGTATCAGATAGATCCTCATCAGAAGAGGATAAATTATGTTGTTGGTCATTTGAAATTTCATCATCTAAATGAGAAGTTTTAAAAGACTTATGTTTATTAGAAGGTGGAAATACAGACAGACAAAGCCATCAGGATAGAATCAGAAACAAATTCTTTAAAATTTACAGGTATATCATGCACATTAGAAGTTGAAGGAACTGCAACTGGTAATGTACTATTACTGATGGATACACTATCTGCATGTAAAAGTTTATCATGACAACTATTACAAATGACATTCGGCGAAATAATTTCTACAATTTTACAGCAAATGCACTTAGCTTTGGTAGAACCGATGTCAGGCAGCAATGTTCCAGCAGAAACTTCTGAGGCAGGATCAGATTGAGACATCTTGCAAAATGTAAGAGAAAAAACAACATATAAAGCAAAATTATCTATTTCCTTATATGACAGTTTCAGGAATGGGAAAAAATGCAAATAGCATAGCCCTCTGAGAAAAAGGCAAGAGGGTATTGAAATAATGAAAGTTAGGCGCCAAGTATAATGCACAACGTAACAAACTTTTTTGGCGCCAAAATAACCGGAAATGTATGATCAAGTATGATGCCGGAAATGACGAAATTGCGCCATAAACGTATTTTTCCGCACCAAAAATAACGCAATAAAGTTTAGCATTTGACGCACCCGCGGGCCTAATACCGCCCGCAATTTGCAAGAAGAAGTCAATTGAAAAAAAAGACTAAACCCCAGGTAAGAAATACATTTCTTAAAATAATGTTTATATATTCCCCAAATATGAAACTGACAGTCTGCTGAAGGAAATACATGAACCTGACTCATGGCAAATAAAAGTACAATACATATATTTAGAACTTTATATAAAATGCATAAAGTGCCAAAACCATAGCTGGGGTGTCTTAAGTAATAAAAACATACTTACCAAAAGACACCCATCCACATATAGCAGATAGCCAAACCAGTACTAAAACAGTTATCAGTAGAGGTAATGGTAAATTGAGAGTATATCGTCGATCTGAAAAGGGAGGTAGGAGATGAATCTCTACGACCGATAACAGAGAACCCATGAAATAGACACCCGTTAGGGAAATCATCGTATTCAATAGGTGAAACTCTCTTCACGTCCCTCTGACATTCGCTGTACTCAGAGGAATCAGGCATCAACAATGCTGAGAAGCGCTTATCAACGTAGAAATCTTAGCACAAACTTACTTCACCACCTCCATAGGAGGCAAAGTTTGTAAAACTGAATTGTGGGTGTGGTGAGGGGTGTATTTATAGGCATTTTGAGGTTTGGGAAACTTTGCTCCTCCTGGTAGGATTGTATATCCCATATGTCACTAGCTCATGGACTCATTGCCAATTACATGAAAGAAAGTATACCTAGGTAGGCTCGGGTGGTGGGAGCTAGCTGCTGTCTGCACATATCTGTCTCTTGTTGTCTTACTGATGTGCTCAGCTAGCTCCCAGTAGTGCACTGCTGCTCCTTCAATTAAGGATACCAAGAGAATAAGGCAAAATTGAGTTGACAGACAAATTTGGCATTTCATGTCCCTTTAACTAAACACAGCTCAGCAGAGACGCAACAGACGCAGGGAATATGCTGCCTTAACAGAGTCACAAAAAAACAAGCAGCAAGATTTCAGCACAGTTAATGGACACTTTTTGCAGGTGCAAGTGCTTCTGCTGCAGTTCTCTAGCACCAGTGTCAGCCTGTTTAGATGCATACTGCATGCCCTGTGTTGTAGGTGTAAAACGACTCCGGCTGGGGGCAAACAGATTAAATCCCTCTGCAGGGAATCCGATTTAGCTGGCTGTATTAAAATGTCTTCTTGCGCTACACAGACCGGTTAATCCTGGAATGGAAAATAAAAAGCAGCCCGCAGCAACAGGATGCATAGAAATGCAGCAGCCGTACACCATGGCCATTATTACAGGCGATACATGACATTAAAGGGGTATTAATCACTGATATGAATAGAACATATGTATTAGATGTAGTAAAACATGTTAATTTTGTTTCCCTGTCAGAAGTGCAAACTACAGACTTGACACTTCCATAATCAATGTTTGCATAATATATATATATATATATATATATATATATTTCCTATGTGCACAAACACACGCACACATAATATAATAATAATAGTTTGCATAATCTAGCGACCGATGTGTATCATGTATATTTCCTATGAGCACAAACACATGCACACAATATAATAAATGTTTGCATAATCTAGCGGCCGATGTGTATCATTTATATTTCCTATGTGCACAAACACATGCACACATAATATAATAATAGCTTGCATAATCTAGCGACCGATGTGTATAATATATATTTCCTATGTGCACAAAAACGCACACTTAATATAATAATAATAGTTTGCATAATCTAGTGACCGATGTGTATAATATATATTTCCTATGTGCACAAACACATGCACACATAATATAATAATAATAGTTTGCATAATCTAGCGACCGATGTGAATAATATATATTTCCTATGTGCACAAACACACGCACACTTAATATAATAAATAACAAATGTTTGCATAATCTAGCGGCCGATGTGTATCATTTATATTTCCTATGTGCACAAACACACGCACACTTAATATAATAATAATAAATGTTTGCATAATCTAGCGACCGATGTGTATCATTTATATTTCCTATGTGCACAAACACACATAAAAATATAGCTGCAAGCAGCGATAGAGGTGGCCATGTGCATCAACATTGCAATGGCATACAAGCAGCTAAGTCACAATATAAAGCTTTATAGAAGTTTTTACAATTCTAACATTAGCAGTTGGAAAGAAAACACATCTTTGAAATGTTTGCGTTTTTCAAGATGGCTGCCCCACCATATGACCAATACTTTGATCATGATCAGATGTAACTCTAGGTGACAATATATGGTTATACAGCAAATTTCACAACTTTAACATAAGCGGTTGGAAAGAAAACACAATTCCTTAAACATGAACAACTGTGACTCTAGGTCACAATATAAGGTTATACAGCAAGTTTCACAGTTCTAACATAAGCAATTGCAGAGAAAATAGATTTTCAAAATATTCCCATAAAACAAAATGGCTGCCGGATCATATGATATACACCCTCCATATTATGCATAATAATTGTCACCATATATGTCAATAAACATGGCAAAAATAAAGCATTTTTGTAAAAACATAATTTATGCTTACCCGATAAATGTATTTCTCTTGTGGTGTATCCAGTCCACGGACCATCCATTACTTGTGGGATATTCTCCTTCCCAACAGGAAGTTGCAAGAGAATCACCCACAGCAGAGCTGCTATATAGCTCCTCCCCTAACTGCCATATCCAGTCATTCTCGACCGAAAACAAGCAGAGAAAGGAGAAACCATAGGGTGCAGTGGTGACTGTAGTTAAAAATTAAAAAATACCTGCCTTAAAGTGACCAGGCGGGCCGTGGACTGGATACACCACAAGAGAAATAAATTTATCAGGTAAGCATAAATTATGTTTTCTCTTGTAAGGTGTATCCAGTCCACGGATAATCCATTACTTGTGGGATACCAATACCAAAGCTAAAGTACACGGATGAAGGGAGGGACAAGGCAGGTACTTAAACGGAAGGTACCACTGCCTGTAAAACCTTTCTCCCAAAAATAGCCTCAGAAGAAGCAAAAATATTAAATTTGTAGAATTTTGAAAAAGTATGAAGCGAAGACCAAGTCGCTGCCTTGCAAATCTGTTCAACAGAAGCCTCATTTTTAAAGGCCCATGTGGAAGCCACAGCTCTAGTAGAATGAGCTGTAATCTTTTCAGGAGGCTGCTGGCCAGCAGTCTCATAGGCTAAGCGGATTATGCTTCTTAGCCAAAAAGAAAGAGAGGTTGCCGAAGCATTTTGACCTCTCCTCTGTCCAGAGTAGACAACAAACAAAGCAGATGTTTGACGAAAATCTTTAGTAGCTTGTAAGTAAAACTTTAAAGCACGAACCACGTCCAGATTGTGCAATAGACGTTCCTTCTTTGAAGAAAGATTAGGACACAAAGACGGAACAACAATCTCTTGATTGATATTCCTATTAGATACCACCTTAGGTAAAAACCCAGTTTGGTAAGCAGAACTACCTTATCTGCATGGAAGATGAGATAAGGAGAATCACATTGTAAGGCAGATAACTCGGAAACTCTACGAGCCGAGGAAATAGCTACCAAAAAAAGAACTTTCCAAGATAAAAGTTTGATATCTATGGAATGAAGAGGTTCAAACGGAATCCCCTGAAGAACTTTAAGAACCAAATTTAAGCTCCAAGGTGGAGCAACAGGTTTAAACACAGGCTTGATTCTAACTAAAGCCTGACAAAATGCCTGAATGTCTGGAACATCCGCCAGATGCTTGTGCAAAAGAATAGACAGGGCAGAAATCTGTCCCTTTAAGGAACTAGCTGACAATCCTTTTTCCAATCCTTCTTGGAGAAAAGATAATATCCTGGGAATCCTGACCTTACTCCATGAGTAGCCCTTGGATTCACACCAATAAAGATATTTATGCCATATCTTATGATAGATTTTCCTGGTAACAGGCTTTCGTGCCTGAATTAAGGTATCAATGACTGACTCTGAGAAACCACGCTTTGATAAAATCAAGCGTTCAATCTCCAGGCAGTCAGCCTCAGAGAAATTAGATTTGGATGGTTGAAATGACCTTGAAGTAGAAGGTCCTGTCTCAGCGGCAGAGTCCATGGTGGAAAGGATGACATGTCCACCAGATCTGCATACCAAGTCCTGCGTGGCCACGCAGGCGCTATCAAGATTACCGATGATCTCTCCTGCTTGATCTTGGCAATCAGACGAGGGAGCAGAGGAAACGGTGGAAACACATAAGCCAGGTTGAAGGACCAAGGCGCTGCTAGAGCATCTATCAGCGTTGCCTTGGGGTCCCTGGTTTGCCCGAACGATGAATCAATTGTGCAAACACCTCCGGATGGAGCTCCCACTCCCCTGGATGAAAGGTCTGTCGACTTAGAAAATCCACCTCCCAGTTCTCTACACCTGGGATATGGATAGCTGATAGGTGGTAAGAGTGAATCTCTGCCAGCGAATTATCTTTGAGACTTCTAACATCGCTAGGGAACTCCTTGTTCCCCCTTGATGGTTGATGTAAGCCACAGTCGTGATGTTGTCCGACTGAAATCTGATGAACCTCAGAGTTGCTGAGGCCAAGCCTGAAGAGCATTGAATATCGCTCTCAGTTCCAGAATATTTATTGGAAGGAGTGACTCCTCCTGAGTCCACGATCCCTGAGCCTTCCGAGAGTTCCAGACTGCACCCCAACCTAGAAGGCTGGCATCTGTTGTTACAATTGTCCAATCTGGCCTGCGAAAGGTCATACCTTTGGACAGATGGACCCGAGATAGCCACCAGAGAAGAGAATCCCTGGTCTCTTGATCCAGATTTAGTAGAGGGGACAAATCTGTGTAATCCCCATTCCACTGACTGAGCATGCAGAGTAGCAGCGGTCTGAGATGTAGGCGTGCAAACGGCACTATGTCCATTGCCGCTACCATTAAGCCGATTACTTCCATGCACTGAGCCACCGAAGGGTGAAGAATGGAATAAAGAACACGGCAGGAATTTAGAAGTTTTGATAACCTGGACTCCGCCAGGTAAATTTTCATTTCTACAGAATCTATCAGAGTCCCTAGGAAGGAAACTCTTGTGAGGGGGGATAGAGAACTCTTTGCCTCGTTCACCTTCCACCCATGCAACCTCAGAAATGCCAACACTAGGTCCGTATGAGACTTGGCAATTTGGAAGTTTGACGCCTGAATCAGGATGTCGTCTAAATAAGGGGCCAATGCTATGCCCCGTGGCCTTAGAACCGCCAGAAGCGACCCCAGAACCTCCGTAAAAATTCTTGGGGCTGTAGCTAACTTAAAGGGAAGAGCTACAAACTGGTAATGCTTGTCTAGGAAGGCAAACCTGAGAAACCGATGATGATCTTTGTGTATCAGAATGTGAAGATAAGCATCCTTTAAATCCACTGTAGTCATGTATTGACCCTCCTGGAACATAGGTAGGATGGTACGAATAGTCTCCATCTTGAATGATGGAACTCTGAGGAATTTGTTTAAGATCTTTAGATCCAAAATTGGTCTGAAGGTTCCCTCTTTTTTGGGAACCACAAACAGATTTGAGTAAAGTCCCTGTCCCTGTTCCTCCTTTGGAACTGGATGGATCACTCCCATAACTAGGAGGTCTTGTACACAGTGTAAGAATGCCTCTCTCTTTATCTGGTTTGCAGATAATTGTGAAAGGTGAAATCTCCCTTTTGGAGGGGAAGCCTTGAAGTCCAGAAGATATCCCTGGGATATAATTTCCAACGCCCAGGGATCCTGGACATCTCTTGCCCACGCCTGGGCGAAGAGCAAAAGTCTGCCCCCTACTAGATCCGTTACCGGATAGGGGGCCGTTCCTTCATGCTGTCTTAGAGGCAGCAGCAGGCTTTTTGGCCTGCTTACCTTTGTTCCAGGTCTGGTTAGGTCTCCAGACCGTCTTGGACTGAGCAAAAGTTCCCTCTTGTTTTGCATTAGAGGAAGTTGATGCCGCACTTGCCTTGAAGTTTCGAAAGGCACGAAAATTAGACTGTTTGGCCCTTGATTTGGACCTATCCTGAGGAAGGGCATGACCTTTTCCTCCAGTGATATCAGCAATAATCTCCTTCAAACCAGGCCCGAATAGGGTCTGCCCCTTGAAGGGAATGTTAAGCAGCTTAGACTTTGAAGTAACGTCAGCTGACCATGATTTAAGCCATAGCGCTCTGCGCGTCTGGATAGCAAAACCAGAATTCTTAGCCGTTAGTTTAGTCAAAAGAACAATGGCATCAGAAACAAAAGAATTGGCTAGCTTAAGTGCTCTAAGCTTGTCAAGTATGTCATCCAATGGAGTCGCTACCTGTAAAGCCTCTTCCAGAGACTCAAACCAGAACGCTGCAGCAGCAGTGACAGGAGCAATGCATGCAAGGGGCTGTAGGATAAAACCTTGTTGAATAAACATTTTCTTAAGGTAACCCTCTAACTTTTTATCCATTGGATCTAAGAAAGCACAACTGTCCTCGACAGGGATAGTAGTACGCTTTGCTAGAGTAGAAACTGCTCCCTCCACCTTAGGAACTGTCTGCCATAAGTCCCGTGTGGTGGCGTCTATTGGAAACATTTTTCTAAAAATAAGAGGGGGAGAGAACGGCACACCTGGTCTATCCCATTCCTTAGTAATAATTTCTGTAAACCTTTTAGGTATTGGAAAAACATCAGTGCACACCGGCACTGCATAGTATTTATCCAGTCTACACAATTTCTCTGGCACTGCAATTGTATCACAGTCATTCAGAGCAGCTAAAACCTCCCTGAGTAACACGCGGAGGTGTTCAAGCTTAAATTTAAATGTAGAAATATCAGAATCAGGTTGCATCATCTTCCCTGAGTCAGAAACATCACCCACAGAAAGAAGCTCTCCTTCAGCTTCTGCATATTGTGAGGCAGTATCAGACATAGCTCTTAAAGCGTCAGTATGCTCTGTATTTCGTCTAACTCCAGAGCTCTCTCGCTTTCCTCTAAATTCAGGTAGTCTAGCTAATACCGCTGACAGTGTAATATCCATGACTGCCGCCATGTCTTGTAAAGTAAAGTAAACGCTATGGGCGCCCTAGATGTACTTGGCGCCATTTGAGCGTGAGTCCCTTGAGCGGGAGTCAAAGGATCTTGACACGTGGGGAGAGTTGGTCGGCATAACTTCCCCCTCGTCAGATTCCTCTGGTGATAAATTTTTTAAAAACATAATATGATCTTTATTGCTTAAAGTGAAATCAGTACATTTGGTACACATTCTAAGAGGGGGTTCCACCATGGCTTTTAAACATAATGAACAAGGAGTTTCCTCTATGTCAGACATGTTTGTACAGACTAGCAATGAGACTAGCAAGCTTGGAAAACACTTTAAATCAAGTTAACAAGCAAATATAAGAAACAGTACTGTGCCTTTAAGAGAAACAAATTGTCAGAATTTGAAAAACAGTGAAAAAAGGCAGTAAATCAAACGAAATTTTTACAGTGTGTATAATAAGTTAACAGAGCATTGCACCCACTTGCAAATGGATGATTAACCCCTTAGTTCAAAAAACGGATAAAAAAAACGAGACGTTTTTTAACAGTCACACCAAACTGCCACAGCCTTGCTGTGGGGCTACCTTCCCCAACAAACTATTTTGGAAAGCCTAAGAGCCCTTTAGAGATGTCCTATAGCATTCAGGGGACTCCTGGAGGAAGCTGGATGTCTCGGTCTGTAAAAGTTACTGCGCAAAAAAGCGCTAAATTAGGCCCCTCCCACTCATAGTAACACAGCGGAAAGCCTCAGGAAACTGTTTCTAGGCAAATTTAAGCCAGCCATGTGGAAAAAACTAGGCCCCAATAAAGTTTTATCACCAAAGTATATATAAAAACGTTTAAACATGCCAGCAAACGTTTTATATTGTAAATATAAAAGAGTATTACCTCATAAAGTATGCATGATACCAGTCGCTATTAAATCACTGTATTCAGGCTTACCTTACATAAATTTGGTATCAGTAGCATTTTTCTAGTATTCACATCTTCTAGAAAATAATTTTAACTGCACATACCTCATAGCAGGATAACCTGCACGCCATTCCCCCGCTGAAGTTACCTTTCTCTTCAGTCATGTGTGAGAACAGCAATGGATCTTAGTTACAACCTGCTAAGATCATAGAAATCACAGGCAGATTCTTCTATTTTTCTGCCTGGGACAAAATAGTACAACTCCGGTACCATTTAAAAATAACAAACTTTTGATTGAAGCAAGATAACAGCTACATTTCACCACTTTCCTCTTATTACCTCCATGCTTGTTGAGAGTTGCAAGAGAATGACTGGATATGGCAGTTAGGGGAGGAGCTATATAGCAGCTCTGCTGTGGGTGATCCTCTTGCAACTTCCTGTTGGGAAGGAGAATATCCCACAAGTAATGGATGATCCGTGGACTGGATACACCTTACAAGAGAAACGGTTTTTGTTTTATTATTAATTTAAAAATATCATTAAGCGTTTTTGAACAATTCAAAATGGTTGCCAAACCACATGACCTATCAACTTCTCTTGAACAAATCTGAATGTTAGTCATAAGATAAGTCTGTAAACAAAATTTCAAGTGTGTGCCTGAAGCGGTTTCGGAGAAGATTTTTATAGTTTTTAAAAACAGCGCATACTAAACAAAATGGCCGCCAAGCTATGTGTTGTATGGCTTTCAAATTGCACATACTACTGCTCACTATAGATCTCTACAATTTGCAGAAGTTTCATTAAAATTGGCAAATGTTTAATTTTATGAAGGTGACTGCGCAGTGCGAATTTTGACTGCAATATTGTCTTTGAGGGTTATGACTATGTGTAATCATGTGTCCATTACACTGTAATATTGTTAAATATTGTAAAACTAATGCATAAAGTGCTAAATTACGCAAATAAATGGCGATAAAAAGGTTAATGTCTCAAAGCAGCCATGTTGATTATGGAAAAATCGCAATTTGAACAAACTTGGTAGAGGACCTTGCAAGGAGCATATGTGCAAAATTGCGCTTTATTCCACTAAGCGGTTTAAGAGAAGAAGATGTTTAAAGATTTTCGGAAAATGCAAGATGGCCGTTACATCATGTGACCAAGGCACTTCTGTTGAGCAATGGCAAATCTAGGTCATAGCAGCACTGAGCACAGCAAGTTTCAAAGTTGTAACATAAGCAGTTCCAGAGCTAAAGATTAAGCAGTTTTCGAAATTTGTCGCATAAAACAATATGGCTGCGTAACCTTATGACCTATGAGTTCAATATTGCATGAGATGTAGCAGAGCAATAGGCTGTACCAACATACCTGATTTCAAGAGCTCTGCATTAGCAGTTCAAGAGTTATGGGCAATAGTATAAGTTTGGCGGAATAATATTAATAATAAAAATAATAATAATCCTGACAATAACAAAAGGTTGTCCTGCAACTTCATTGCATGGCCACCTAATAACAATAATAAATGGATTTGTATTTCACAGCTGCAAGACCTAGGAAGGACCCAGCCTTGCCAAACTAAATTTTGGTGCTGCAGAGAGGAGTGGGTGTCTTGGAACTCTAATCCAGAGAGTCAGGGCCTAATTTTAAGGCGCCAGTGGCTCCCTGGGGCCTGTGTTTATCGCGTCCTGACATAGGTTACAAAATGGCAATGCCCATTGCTTTAAGGACACTAAAAAGTTTACTTTTTTATATATATATTTAACCCTTTGAGTGCTAATGACGGCTCTGAGCCGACAGTTTCCCACTCTGGTGCTAATGACGGCTCAGAGCAGTCACTAGCACTCTCCCACCTTGAGGGAGATCTGGGAGCTCCCCCCCACTCCTACCCCGGCGATTGTGCCTGTAAAGTGAAAGGCTTCGCCGGGGCTTCACGTTTTGCGTGGTAACGTCACGCGCAATAACGTGATGACGTCACCACACAACTTTATTTATACTTAACAATGTTAAGTAAAGGAGCAGGGGGCATGTTGCTTAGAAGCCTGTATCTCAGGCATCTAAGCAGCTACAGACCCCCAAGACCCACCATTGGAAAGGTAATCCCCTAACCTTTCCAACAGTGTAAGTCTTGGGGGTCTGAAAAAAATTAAAAACAGAATTTATGTTTACCTGATAAATTACTTTCTCCAACGGTGTGTCCGGTCCACGGCGTCATCCTTACTTGTGGGATATTCTCTTCCCCAACAGGAAATGGCAAAGAGCCCAGCAAAGCTGGTCACATGATCCCTCCTAGGCTCCGCCTACCCCAGTCATTCGACCGACGTAAAGGAGGAATATTTGCATAGGAGAAACCATATGATACCGTGGTGACTGTAGTTAAAGAAAATAAATTATCAGACCTGATTAAAAAACCAGGGCGGGCCGTGGACCGGACACACCGTTGGAGAAAGTAATTTATCAGGTAAACATAAATTCTGTTTTCTCCAACATAGGTGTGTCCGGTCCACGGCGTCATCCTTACTTGTGGGAACCAATACCAAAGCTTTAGGACACGGATGAAGGGAGGGAGCAAATCAGGTCACCTAAATGGAAGGCACCACGGCTTGCAAAACCTTTCTCCCAAAAATAGCCTCAGAAGAAGCAAAAGTATCAAACTTGTAAAATTTGGTAAAAGTGTGCAGTGAAGACCAAGTCGCTGCCCGACAAATCTGATCAACAGAAGCCTCGTTCTTGAAGGCCCATGTGGAAGCCACAGCCCTAGTGGAATGAGCTGTGATTCTTTCAGGAGGCTGCCGTCCGGCAGTCTCATAAGCCAATCTGATGATGCTTTTAATCCAAAAAGAGAGAGAGGTAGAAGTTGCTTTTTGACCTCTCCTTTTACCAGAATAAACAACAAACAAGGAAGATGTTTGTCTAAAATCCTTTGTAGCATCTAAATAGAATTTTAGAGCGCGAACAACATCCAAATTGTGCAACAAACGTTCCTTCTTTGAAACTGGATTCGGACACAAAGAAGGCACGACTATCTCCTGGTTAATGTTTTTGTTAGAAACAACTTTCGGAAGAAAACCAGGTTTAGTACGTAAAACCACCTTATCTGCATGGAACACCAGATAAGGAGGAGAACACTGCAGAGCAGATAATTCTGAAACTCTTCTAGCAAAAGAAATTGCAACCAAAAACAAAACTTTCCAAGATAATAACTTAATATCAACGGAATGTAAGGGTTCAAACGGAACCCCCTGAAGAACTGAAAGAACTAAGTTGAGACTCCAAGGAGGAGTCAAAGGTTTGTAAACAGGCTTGATTCTAACCAGAGCCTGAACAAAGGCTTGAACATCTGGCACAGCTGCCAGCTTTTTGTGAAGTAACACAGACAAGGCAGAAATCTGTCCCTTCAAGGAACTTGCAGATAATCCTTTCTCCAATCCTTCTTGAAGAAAGGATAGAATCTTAGGAATCTTTACCTTGTCCCAAGGGAATCCTTGATGCAGTGGCTAATCCGAAAGGAAGTGCCACGAACTGGTAATGCTTGTCCAGGAATGCGAACCTTAGGAACCGATGATGTTCCTTGTGGATAGGAATATGTAGATACGCATCCTTTAAATCCACCGTGGTCATGAATTGACCTTCCTGGATGGAAGGAAGAATTGTTCGAATGGTTTCCATTTTGAACGATGGAACCTTGAGAAACTTGTTTAGGATCTTGAGATCCAAGATTGGTCTGAACGTTCCCTCTTTTTTGGGAACTACGAACAGATTGGAGTAGAACCCCATCCCTTGTTCCCCTAATGGAACAGGATGAATCACTCCCATTTTTAACAGGTCTTCTACACAATGTAAGAATGCCTGTTTTTTTATGTGGTCTGAAGACAATTGAGACCTGTGGAACCTCCCCCTTGGGGGAAGCCCTTTGAATTCCAGAAGATAACCTTGGGAGACTATTTCTAGTGCCCAAGGATCCAGAACATCTCTTGCCCAAGCCTGAGCGAAGAGAGAGAGTCTGCCCCCCACCAGATCCGGTCCCGGATCGGGGGCCAACAGTTCATGCTGTCTTGGTAGCAGTGGCAGGTTTCTTGGCCTGCTTTCCCTTGTTCCAGCCTTGCATTGGTCTCCAGGCTGGCTTGGCTTGAGAAGTATTACCCTCTTGCTTAGAGGACGTAGCACTTGGGGCTGGTCCGTTTCTACGAAAGGGACGAAAATTAGGTTTATTTTTGGCCTTGAAAGACCTATCCTGAGGAAGGGCGTGGCCCTTACCCCCAGTGATATCAGAGATAATCTCTTTCAAGTCAGGGCCAAACAGCGTTTTCCCCTTGAAAGGAATGTTAAGCAATTTGTTCTTGGAAGACGCATCCGCTGACCAAGATTTCAACCAAAGCGCTCTGCGCGCCACAATAGCAAACCCAGAATTTTTCGCCGCTAACCTAGCCAATTGCAAAGTGGCGTCTAGGGTGAAAGAATTAGCCAATTTGAGAGCACGGATTCTGTCCATAATCTCCTCATAAGGAGGAGAATCACTAGTGATCGCCTTTTCTAGCTCATCGAACCAGAAACACGCGGCTGTAGTGACAGGGACAATGCATGAAATTGGTTGTAGAAGGTAACCTTGCTGAACAAACATCTTTTTAAGCAAACCTTCTAATTTTTTATCCATAGGATCTTTGAAAGCACAACTATCTTCTATGGGTATAGTGGTGCGTTTGTTTAAAGTAGAAACCGCCCCCTCGACCTTGGGGACTGTCTGCCATAAGTCCTTTCTGGGGTCGACCATAGGAAACAATTTTTTAAATATGGGGGGAGGTACGAAAGGTATACCGGGCCTTTCCCATTCTTTATTTACAATGTCCGCCACCCGCTTGGGTATAGGAAAAGCTTCTGGGGGCCCCGGGACCTCTAGGAACTTGTCCATTTTACATAGTTTCTCTGGGATGATCAAATTCTCACAATCATCCAGAGTGGATAACACCTCCTTAAGCAGAGCGCGGAGATGTTCCAACTTAAATTTAAATGTAATCACATCAGGTTCAGCTTGTTGAGAAATTTTCCCTGAATCTGAAATTTCTCCCTCAGACAAAACCTCCCTGGCCCCCTCAGACTGGTGTAGGGGCCCTTCAGAAACAATATCATCAGCGTCCTCATGCTCTTCAGTATTATCTAAAACAGAGCAGTTGCGCTTACGCTGATAAGTGGGCATTTTGGCTAAAATGTTTTTGATAGAATTATCCATTACAGCCGTTAATTGTTGCATAGTAAGGAGTATTGGCGCGCTAGATGTACTAGGGGCCTCCTGAGTGGGCAAGACTGGTGTAGACGAAGGAGGGGATGATGCAGTACCATGCTTACTCCCCTCACTTGAGGAATCATCTTGGGCATCATTTTCTCTAAATTTTGTGTCACATAAATCACATCTATTTAAATGAGAAGGAACCTTGGCTTCCCCACATTCAGAACACAGTCTATCTGGTAGTTCAGACATGTTAAACAGGCATAAACTTGATAAAGTACAAAAAACGTTTTAAAATAAAACCGTTACTGTCACTTTAAATTTTAAACTGAACACACTTTATTACTGCAATTGCGAAAAAGTATGAAGGAATTGTTCAAAATTCACCAAAATTTCACCACAGTGTCTTAAAGCCTTAAAAGTATTGCACACCAAATTTGGAAGCTTTAACCCTTAAAATAACGGAACCGGAGCAGTTTTTATCTTTAACCCCTTTACAGTCCCTGGTATCTGCTTTGCTGAGACCCAACCAAGCCCAAAGGGGAATACGATACCAAATGACGCCTTCAGAGAGTCTTTTCTATGTATCAGAGCTCCTCACACATGCGACTGCATGTCATGCTTCTCAAAAACAAGTGCGCAATACCGGCGCGAAAATGAGACTCTGCCTATGATTAGGGAAAGCCCCTAGAGAATAAGGTGTCCAAAACAGTGCCTGCCGATATTATTTTACAAAATACCCAGATTAAAATGATTCCTCAAGGCTAAATATGTTTATATATGAATCGATTTAGCCCAGAAAATGTCTACAGTCTTAAAAAGCCCTTGTGAAGCCCTTATTTATTGTCTGTAATAAAAATGGCTTACCGGATCCCATAGGGAAAATGACAGCTTCCAGCATTACATCGTCTTGTTAGAATGTGTCATACCTCAAGCAGTAAAATTCTGCTCACTGTTCCCTCAACTGAAGTTAATTCCTCTCAACAGTCCTGTGTGGAACAGCCATCGATTTTAGTAACGGTTGCTAAAATCATTTTCCTCTTACAAACAGAAATCTTCATCTCTTTTCTGTTTCAGAGTAAATAGTACATACCAGCACTATTTTAAAATAACAAACTCTTGATTGAATAATAAAAACTACAGTTAAACACTAAAAAACTCTAAGCCATCTCCGTGGAGATGTTGCCTGTACAACGGCAAAGAGAATGACTGGGGTAGGATGAGCCTAGGAGGGATCATGTGACCAGCTTTGCTGGGCTCTTTGCCATTTCCTGTTGGGGAAGAGAATATCCCACAAGTAAGGATGACGCCGTGGACCGGACACACCTATGTTGGAGAAAACAATTTTTTTAAAAATTGTTCAAAAAATTAAAAAAAAACATTAAAAAAATCTTAGGACCCAGGTGGGAAAGTGCTTAGCACTCAAAGGGTTAAACCACTATTTTACATGGTACATCTGCATTTTATTATAGATTATAACACAGTAGATGTCCATCAAGTTCAACCAATATAGAGCCTACCTAATCATATCCCTGAATTATGGTTTTAGACAGAAATGTATCTAAGCCATTGTTATGGTGTCGGCATACACTGCCTCTTTAGGCAAGGTGTTCCACAATTTAATTGCTCTTACTGTTAAACATTTAAGTTACTAGAGATTAAATCTTTTCTTGTCTAGCCTTAAATTGTGACCTCATCACAAACAACTGCGTTGGGATAAACAGAGCTTCTGCTATCTCTGTATAAGGGCCTTGAATATATTTATATAAAAAGTAATCATATAACCTCTCTAGCCCCTTTTTGTAGAGTAGAGTAAACAGACCCAATTTGGCTAGCCTCCCTTCATAGTTTAAATCATCCGTTCCCCTTATTAGTTTTGTGGCCCTTCTCTGAAATTTTTCAAATTCTGCAATGTCCCTTTTTAAAGCTGGTCTCCAGAACTGCACTCCATAATCAAGGAGAGGTCTTATTAGGGATTTATATAGACAGAATTATGCTTTTTTGCATTGCATCTACGCCTCAATACATGTGAGTATCTTATTAGCCTTAGAATCTGCTGCCTTGAATTGAACATTTATTTACAGCTTATCTATGACGCCCAAATCCTTTTCCTCCTCCGCTTTGCTAAGTCTTGTCCCATTTAAATAATCGATAGTCTGCATATTTGTACTTCCAAAAATGTAGAACCTTACATTTACCAGTATTAAATCTCATTTGCCATTTACCAGCCCATCCCTCCATTTTTGTCATTTTGTCACTAATACATTTTTTTTTTTTAAATAATAGGAACCAGTACTGATCCCTGGGGAACATCACTAATTACTTTTGTCAAATATCAGTATGATCCATTTACTACAACACGTTGCCCCCTGTTTTTTTATCCAGTTATTTATCAATGAGCTAACATTTTCAGCTATTCAGAGTCCCTTAATCTCATGTGGCACTGTATCAAAAACCTTTGCAAAATCTAAGTATATCACATCAACTGATTCACCTTTATATATATTTACCTCCTCATAGAATATAATTAAATTAGTTTGACATGATCTATTTCTCATAAACCATGCCGATTTCAACTCACTCTCAGACTAGTCTTTGCTGTGAATACAACATTCTGTTTAGCATTTTTCTAGTGTTTAATGTCCCTTTAAATGGACTTTTTGATGCAAAAGTGACATGCTTTAACTACCCCTGTTAATGTGTGCATTACCCTAGAGCAGCAGTCGCCAACCGGTGGTCCATGCACCACTGGTGGTCCGCGAGAAGATGTTGATCCGTGACACCATCAAGCAGGAATTAACATCCTCTGATGGAGTCACCCCTGTTGCGCCGCAACTCCCTACAGTGCCGGCTGGACATCTGTGAAAACCGACGGAGGACTTAATTTACAATCTCCCTACGCACGTTGTGTAGTACAGCGCGTCTTGCGTAGCTATATTGGCACAAAACCTTCAGGCTTCTGCTAGAAAGCTGAACATGAAGAGGAATTTTATCTTTCAGCATGACAACGACCCAAAGCATACATCCAAATCAACAAAGGAATGGATTCACCAGAAGAACAATAAAGTTTTGATGGCCCAGCCAGAGCCCAGACCTGAATCCAATCAAAATCTGTGGGGTGATCTGAAGAGGGCTGTGCACAGGAGATGCCCTCGCATTCTGACAGATTTAGAGTGTTTTTGCAAAGAAGAGTGGGCAAATCTTGCCATGTCAAGATGTGCCATGCTGATAGACTCATACCCAAAAAGACTGAGTACTGTAATAAAATCAAATGGTGCTCCAACGAAGTATTAGTTTAAGGGTGTGCACACTTATGCAACCATACTTTATTTTTTTATTTTTACTTCCCTTCACCTAAAAGATTTCAGGTTGGCGACCCCTGCCCGGAGGACTAACCACCAACAAGGGTTAAACAAAAAGGTAAACAAAGTCCCATACAGATGCTACAAGCTTTTTATCTCACGAGCAGAACACGGCCAGTTTAGTGAAGACTGAGCGGATGTTGTACTACAACTACAAACACTTGCCGTGTTCTGCGTGGATACTTCAGGCTGGCATTATAGGAACAGTATGCACCTTGTAATAAGACATTTGTTTTGTGTTGCTGTAGATCAGCCAAGTCTTAACATTTCTAAAGCAAATTAACATCCGTTTTACTGCAGTTTGTTTTCAATAGCCAAACTCCTTCCATTTGCCTTATTTTGAGGAGCCAATCTGGGCTTTAGTACACAGAAATAAAGTTAGTATCAAATCAATTGTTTTACAGTTATCTGATAAAGCCATTTAGGGACAAACTAACGTATGCGTTATTTGTTAATAAACACATTTCCATAAAAATCCCTGTGGAGGAGAGGGCTACAAAGAAGTAAAGATAAGGATCCTAATACTTTCCTACAACAACCTATTTATCAGCGCCTGCTAAAGGAGATTACTAGTTATGGAGTGGCACATTTGTTTAAAATACCAAGACAAAAAAAAAAAGGAAATAAAGGAATATTATATGCTGTGTTGAAGAAAGGAATGAGACATACAAAAGTGTGTTAAGAATTTAAGAACACAAACCACTGAATGGATGACAACGGTGCAGACCTAAAACCGTTTCCCATGACCCCCCTCCCCAATACTGGTGTACTGCATTCCCTGAGCTCTATAAAAAGGTTTTGCAATCCCTCTCCCATCATCTCCTTTGCACAAATCTGTTTCAGAATACAGGACAGCAGCCACTCCGATGAATAGCTACAGGAATTCTATTACAACTGTGAACACACAGAGGGGAGCTTTTTCTGGAAATGTTCAGTACAAGTAACTATTGATCGGCAGTGAAAAGAAAGAATAAAAAAGCATAGAGCTATTTCCACTTGCTAGCTTGGTAACCGGCTGCCTAAAGATGACAGCGGGCTGCTGCTACAAGAGATTATGTTTTCAGGGACTGCGAAGGGTTTACTTGTTTAATTTGTCAGAATATAACTAGATGGGGCTGGGCTAAGTGCAATTTCTCCAACATACGTTAGCACTATAATGAATAAGCCATATTACCTGTACTATTGTTGCTGGCGTGTACAGAGCTGTAAATATGGTTTGCTCTGAACAATTACATCTGGATTTAGCAAAACATTTCCAAATCTTGAGTTTACTCAAAAGGCTTCATAACAGTATCGTCAGATCAGAAGATGCAAAATTAGCATAAGGAAATGGGCAGTTAATGACTTTCACTGACAATTTAACATTAAACCACAGTTTGCCAACACTGATCTTCCAGTGCTCAAATATTTATTGCTGGCAAAGATTGACACAGAACCAAGAAGCCTTCAGCGACAGTGCGCAGACAGGCAGCTGCACCAAGCACCTTGGCATTTAAATGAATGGTTTTATAAAGAAGGAGAATTCCCTGAAGGCTGGACACCATCCAACGGATATGGGTAAAACTTCAACTGGAGCCGTCAAGCTAATTACATTTTAAAACCTTCATTAAACAAGACAAAGTAAATTACTGTGAGCCAAACTGGTTCTAAGGGCAAGAGAGCAACAAGGACATGTTCACTAGCCCCCCTCCTTGCCCAGGGTATGGATCTACTCTAGAGAACACACACTAAATACATTCCTGTAACAAATTCACACCCAAACTTTCAAATCAAACACCCCTATGCCTGGATAAATAAAATAACTTTAAAAGTCAATTTTCTTTATTGTGTCCACAAGGCAAGTTAAAATGTACTTAAAAAAACAGAACACACTTGCTTGGATCATCTAGGAGTAACATTTTAAAGATTGTTCTAACTTTACTAAATTGACCTCATATCCTTGATTTAAACTTTTTCTATGAGAACATACTGAGGTAGGTGCAGAACCGTGTACATGAGAACTACATACATACATCCTTCCAATCACCAGCTTCCTGCTTGTTAACTACTAGGCTTGTAAGCTCTTGAGTGGGACTTTAGATATGTGTTTAACAAATTTAAAAAAAGAGAAACATTTTTTATGGGGGAAGTTTAAAATGTCATAATTTCCATGCTTTTGTTTAAACTAAAATGGTCTGTATGCACCATACTCCTGACTAGTAATTTCAGGCTAGCACCGGAGCTGTATAGTTATTACATCAGATATGGTGAGTAACACAGACTGCAGCTGGAAGTAATAAACACGGCGTTAGAGTAATATTTGCTTAGAATCCTGAGGCCAGGAAATGTTTACTTCCCTCTAAACCACATAACACTGAATAAAGGATATTGCTGCTTGGAGAGGAAGTGTTTAGCGGTCACAGAAGATCTGTTTTTATCCATCACACATCTACCTAGGCAATGGTTTATCACATCCTGATCTGAGTCATTTTTCTTGTAAATAATGCTGAAGACCAAAGCTGTTGTGTGCAGGTGTATAACAAGAAAATGAATGGATATTCCCCCCACCAGGAGGCTTTAGAGACCCAAATAATGACAACATACTTTGTTGATTAAAGGGACAGTTTACTCAAAAAATTCCTACCCTTTAATTTGTTCCCAATGATCCACTTTACCTGCTGGAGTGTATTAAATTGTTTATAAATATCTCCATTAACCTTATATTGGCATTTGAAATAGTTTATTTAGCCTGTGGTATCCCCACACATCCTGAAAGTTGTTGGCTTTGAGGCCATGCTGTGTTAACACAGCCAGTAAAAGAAAACAGAATTTATGTTTACCTGATAAATTACTTTCTCCAACGGTGTGTCCGGTCCACGGCGTCATCCTTACTTGTGGGATATTCTCTTCCCCAACAGGAAATGGCAAAGAGCCCAGCAAAGCTGGTCACATGATCCCTCCTAGGCTCCGCCTACCCCAGTCATTCGACCGACGTTAAGGAGGAATATTTGCATAGGAGAAACCATATGATACCGTGGTGACTGTAGTTAAAGAAAATAAATTATCAGACCTGATTAAAAAACCAGGGCGGGCCGTGGACCGGACACACCGTTGGAGAAAGTAATTTATCAGGTAAACATAAATTCCGTTTTCTCCAACATAGGTGTGTCCGGTCCACGGCGTCATCCTTACTTGTGGGAACCAATACCAAAGCTTTAGGACACGGATGATGGGAGGGAGCAAATCAGGTCACCTAGATGGAAGGCACCACGGCTTGCAAAACCTTTCTCCCAAAAATAGCCTCAGAAGAAGCAAAAGTATCAAACTTGTAAAATTTGGTAAAAGTGTGCAGTGAAGACCAAGTCGCTGCCCTACATATCTGATCAACAGAAGCCTCGTTCTTGAAGGCCCATGTGGAAGCCACAGCCCTAGTGGAATGAGCTGTGATTCTTTCGGGAGGCTGCCGTCCGGCAGTCTCGTAAGCCAATCTGATGATGCTTTTAATCCAAAAAGAGAGAGAGGTAGAAGTTGCTTTTTGACCTCTCCTTTTACCGGAATAAACAACAAACAAGGAAGATGTTTGTCTAAAATCCTTTGTAGCGTCTAAATAGAATTTTAGAGCGCGAACAACATCCAAATTGTGCAACAAACGTTCCTTCTTTGAAACTGGTTTCGGACACAGAGAAGGTACGATAATCTCCTGGTTAATGTTTTTGTTAGAAACAACTTTTGGAAGAAAACCAGGTTTAGTACGTAAAACCACCTTATCTGCATGGAACACCAGATAAGGAGGAGAACACTGCAGAGCAGATAATTCTGAAACTCTTCTAGCAGAAGAAATTGCAACCAAAAACAAAACTTTCCAAGATAATAACTTAATATCAACGGAATGTAAGGGTTCAAACGGAACCCCCTGAAGAACTGAAAGAACTAAGTTGAGACTCCAAGGAGGAGTCAAAGGTTTGTAAACAGGCTTGATTCTAACCAGAGCCTGAACAAAGGCTTGAACATCTGGCACAGCTGCCAGCTTTTTGTGAAGTAACACAGACAAGGCAGAAATCTGTCCCTTCAGGGAACTTGCAGATAATCCTTTTTCCAATCCTTCTTGAAGGAAGGATAGAATCTTAGGAATCTTAACCTTGTCCCAAGGGAATCCTTTAGATTCACACCAACAGATATATTTTTTCCAAATTTTGTGGTAAATCTTTCTAGTTACAGGCTTTCTGGCCTGAACAAGAGTATCGATAACAGAATCTGAGAACCCTCGCTTCGATAAGATCAAGCGTTCAATCTCCAAGCAGTCAGCTGGAGTGAGACCAGATTCGGATGTTCGAACGGACCTTGAACAAGAAGGTCTCGTCTCAAAGGTAGCTTCCATGGTGGAGCCGATGACATATTCACCAGATCTGCATACCAAGTCCTGCGTGGCCACGCAGGAGCTATCAAGATCACCGACGCCCTCTCCTGATTGATCCTGGCTACCAGCCTGGGGATGAGAGGAAACGGCGGGAATACATAAGCTAGTTTGAAGGTCCAAGGTGCTACTAGTGCATCCACTAGAGCCGCCTTGGGATCCCTGGATCTGGACCCGTAGCAAGGAACTTTGAAGTTCTGACGAGAGGCCATCAGATCCATGTCTGGAATGCCCCACAGTTGAGTGATTTGGGCAAAGATTTCCGGATGGAGTTCCCACTCCCCCGGATGCAATGTCTGACGACTCAGAAAATCCGCTTCCCAATTTTCCACTCCTGGGATGTGGATTGCAGACAGGTGGCAGGAGTGAGACTCCGCCCATTGAATGATTTTGGTCACTTCTTCCATCGCCAGGGAACTCCTTGTTCCCCCCTGATGGTTGATGTACGCAACAGTTGTCATGTTGTCTGATTGAAACCGTATGAACTTGGCCCTCGCTAGCTGAGGCCAAGCCTTGAGAGCATTGAATATCGCTCTCAGTTCCAGAATATTTATCGGTAGAAGAGATTCTTCCCGAGACCAAAAACCCTGAGCTTTCAGGGATCCCCAGACCGCGCCCCAGCCCATCAGACTGGCGTCGGTCGTGACAATGACCCACTCTGGTCTGCGGAAGGTCATCCCTTGTGACAGGTTGTCCAGGGACAGCCACCAACGGAGTGAGTCTCTGGTCCTCTGATTTACTTGTATCCTCGGAGACAAGTCTGTATAGTCCCCATTCCACTGACTGAGCATGCACAGTTGTAATGGTCTTAGATGAATGCGCGCAAAAGGAACTATGTCCATTGCCGCTACCATCAAACCTATCACTTCCATGCACTGCGCTATGGAAGGAAGAGGAACGGAATGAAGTATCCGACAAGAGTCTAGAAGTTTTGTTTTTCTGGCCTCTGTCAGAAAAATCCTCATTTCTAAGGAGTCTATTATTGTTCCCAAGAAGGGAACCCTTGTTGACGGAGATAGAGAACTCTTTTCCACGTTCACTTTCCATCCGTGAGATCTGAGAAAGGCCAGGACGATGTCCGTGTGAGCCTTTGCTTGAGGAAGGGACGACGCTTGAATCAGAATGTCGTCCAAGTAAGGTACTACAGCAATGCCCCTTGGTCTTAGCACAGCTAGAAGGAACCCTAGTACCTTTGTGAAAATCCTTGGAGCAGTGGCTAATCCGAAAGGAAGCGCCACGAACTGGTAATGCTTGTCCAGGAATGCGAACCTTAGGAACCGATGATGTTCCTTGTGGATAGGAATATGTAGATACGCATCCTTTAAATCCACCGTGGTCATGAATTGACCTTCCTGGATGGAAGGAAGAATTGTTCGAATGGTTTCCATCTTGAACGATGGAACCTTGAGAAACTTGTTTAAGATCTTGAGATCTAAGATTGGTCTGAACGTTCCCTCTTTTTTGGGAACTATGAACAGATTGGAGTAGAACCCCATCCCTTGTTCTCCTAATGGAACAGGATGAATCACTCCCATTTTTAACAGGTCTTCTACACAATGTAAGAATGCCTGTCTTTTTATGTGGTCTGAAGACAACTGAGACCTGTGGAACCTCCCCCTTGGGGGAAGCCCCTTGAATTCCAGAAGATAACCTTGGGAGACTATTTCTAGTGTCCAAGGATCCAGAACATCTCTTGCCCAAGCCTGAGCGAAGAGAGAGAGTCTGCCCCCCACCAGATCCGGTCCCGGATCGGGGGCCAACATTTCATGCTGTCTTGGTAGCAGTGGCAGGTTTCTTGGCCTGCTTTCCCTTGTTCCAGCCTTGCATTGGTCTCCAAGCTTGCTTGGCTTGAGAAGTATTACCCTCTTGCTTGGAGGACGTAGCACTTTGGGCTGGTCCGTTTCTACGAAAGGGACGAAAATTAGGTTTATTTTTGGCCTTGAAAGGCCGATCCTGAGGAAGGGCATGGCCCTTACCCCCAGTGATATCAGAGATAATCTCTTTCAAGTCAGGGCCAAACAGCGTTTTCCCCTTGAAAGGAATGTTAAGTAGCTTGTTCTTGGAAGACGCATCAGCTGACCAAGATTTCAACCAAAGCGCTCTGCGCGCCACAATAGCAAACCCAGAATTCTTAGCCGCTAACCTAGCCAATTGCAAAGTGGCGTCTAGGGTGAAAGAATTAGCCAATTTGAGAGCATTGATTCTGTCCATAATCTCCTCATAAGGAGGAGAATCACTATCGACCGCCTTTACCAGCTCATCGAACCAGAAACACGCGGCTGTAGCGACAGGGACAATGCATGAAATTGGTTGTAGAAGGTAACCCTGCTGAACAAACATCTTTTTAAGTAAACCTTCTAATTTTTTATCCATAGGATCTTTGAAAGCACAACTATCTTCTATGGGTATAGTGGTGCGTTTGTTTAAAGTAGAAACCGCTCCCTCGACCTTGGGGACTGTCTGCCATAAGTCCTTTCTGGGGTCGACCATAGGAAACAATTTTTTAAATATGGGGGGAGGGACGAAAGGAATACCGGGCCTTTCCCATTCTTTATTTACAATGTCCGCCACCCGCTTGGGTATAGGAAAAGCTTCTGGGAGCCCCGGGACCTCTAGGAACTTGTCCATTTTACATAGCTTCTCTGGGATGACCAAATTGTCACAATCATCCAGAGTGGATAATACCTCCTTAAGCAGAGCGCGGAGATGTTCCAACTTAAATTTAAACGTAATCACATCAGGTTCAGCTTGTTGAGAAATGTTCCCTGAATCTGTAATTTCTCCCTCAGACAAAACCTCCCTGGCCCCATCAGACTGGTTTAGGGGCCCTTCAGAACCATTATTATCAGCGTCGTCATGCTCTTCAGTATCTAAAACAGAGCAGTCGCGCTTACGCTGATAAGTGTGCATTTTGGCTAAAATGTTTTTGACAGAATTATCCATTACAGCCGTTAATTGTTGCATAGTAAGGAGTATTGGCGCGCTAGATGTACTAGGGGCCTCCTGAGTGGGCAAGACTCGTGTAGACGAAGGAGGGAATGATGCAGTACCATGCTTACTCCCCTCACTTGAGGAATCATCTTGGGCATCATTGTCATTGTCACATAAATCACATTTATTTAAATGAGAAGGAACTCTGGCTTCCCCACATTCAGAACACAGTCTATCTGGTAGTTCAGACATGTTAAACAGGCATAAACTTGATAACAAAGTACAAAAAACGTTTTAAAATAAAACCGTTACTGTCACTTTAAATTTTAAACTGAACACACTTTATTACTGCAATTGCGAAAAAATATGAAGGAATTGTTCAAAATTCACCAAAATTTCACCACAGTGTCTTAAAGCCTTAAAAGTATTGCACACCAAATTTGGAAGCTTTAACCCTTAAAATAACGGAACCGGAGCCGTTTTTAACTTTAACCCCTTTACAGTCCCTGGTATCTGCTTTGCTGAGACCCAACCAAGCCCAAAGGGGAATACGATACCAAATGACGCCTTCAGAAAGTCTTTTCTATGTATCAGAGCTCCTCACACATGCGACTGCATGTCATGCCTCTCAAAAACAAGTGCGCAACACCGGCGCGAAAATGAGGCTCTGCCTATGCTTTGGGAAAGCCCCTAAAGAATAAGGTGTCTAAAATAGTGCCTGCCGATATAATCTTATCAAAATACCCAGATTAAATGATTCCTCAAGGCTAAATATGTGTTAATAATGAATCGATTTAGCCCAGAAAAAGTCTACAGTCTTAATAAGCCCTTGTGAAGCCCTTATTTACTATCTTAATAAACATGGCTTACCGGATCCCATAGGGAAAATGACAGCTTCCAGCATTACATCGTCTTGTTAGAATGTGTCATACCTCAAGCAGCAAGAGACTGCTCACTGTTCCCCCAACTGAAGTTAATTCCTCTCAACAGTCCTGTGTGGAACAGCCATGGATTTTAGTAACGGTTGCTAAAATCATATTCCTCATACAAACAGAAATCTTCATCTCTTTTCTGTTTCTGAGTAAATAGTACATACCAGCACTATTTTAAAATAACAAACTCTTGATTGAATAATAAAAACTACAGTTAAACACTAAAAAACTCTAAGCCATCTCCGTGGAGATGTTGCCTGTACAACGGCAAAGAGAATGACTGGGGTAGGCGGAGCCTAGGAGGGATCATGTGACCAGCTTTGCTGGGCTCTTTGCCATTTCCTGTTGGGGAAGAGAATATCCCACAAGTAAGGATGACGCCGTGGACCGGACACACCTATGTTGGAGAAATTACACTCCCAGTGGGTTATAGAAAAGATAAGGTAATAAATACAATGTTAATTTTCCTTTGTTCTCTCCAAGTATTGGGATTGGTTTATGGACAGATATAAGATAGACACATGTATATGTACACAATGTGATACAGTAATTAGATCTGATTATACCTACAGATATAAGATAAAGACACATGTATATGTACACAGTGTGATACAGTAATGAGATCTGATTATACCTACAGATATAAGATACAGACACATGTATATGTACACAATGTGATACAGTAATGAGATCTGATTATACCTACAGATATAAGATAAAGACACATGTATATGTACACAATGTTATACAGTAATGAGATCTGATTATACCTACAGATATAAGATACAGACACATGTATATGTACACAATGTGATAAAGTAATGAGATCTGATTATACCTACAGATATAAGATAAAGACACATGTATATGTACACAATGTGATAAAGTAATGAGATCTGATTATACCTACAGATATAAGATAAAGACACATGTATATGTACACAATGTGAAACAGTAATGAGATCCAATTATACCTACAGATATAAGATAGACACATGTATACGTACACAATGTGATACAGTAATGAGATCTGATTATACCTACAGATATAAGATACAGACGCATGTATATGTACACAATGTGATACAGTAATGAGATCTAATTATAACTACAGATATAAGATAAAGACACATGTATATGTACACAATGTGAAACAGTAATGAGATCCAATTATACCTACAGATATAAGATAGACACATGTATACGTACACAATGTGATACAGTAATGAGATCTGATAATACCTACAGATATAAGATAGACACATGTATATGTACACAATGTGATAAAGTAATGAGATCTGATTATACCTACAGATATAAGATACAGACACATGTATATGTACACAGTGTGATACAGTAATGAGATCTGATTATACCTACAGATATAAGATACAGACATGTATATGTACACAGTGTGATACAGTAATGAGATCAGATTATACCTACAGATATAAGATAGACACATGTATATGTACACAATGTGATACAGTAATGAGATCTGATTATACCTACAGATATAAGATACAGACACATGTATATGTACACAGTGTGATACAGTAATGAGATCTGATTATACCTACAGATATAAGATACAGACATGTATATGTACACAGTGTGATACAGTAATGAGATCTGATTATACCTACAGATATAAGATAGACACATGTATATGTACACAGTGTGATACAGTAATGAGATCTGATTATACCTACAGATATAAGATACAGACATGTATATGTACACAGTGTGATACAGTAATGAGATCAGATTATACCTACAGATATAAGATAGACACATGTATATGTACACAATGTGATACAGTAATGAGATCTGATTATACCTAAGGATATAAGATAGACACATGTATATGTACACAGTGTGATACAGTAATGAGATCTGATTATACCTACAGATATAAGATAAAGACACATGTATATGTGCACAATGTGATACAGTAATGTGATCTGATTATACCTACAGATATAAGATACAGACACATGTATATGTACACAATGTGATACAGTAATGAGATCTGATTATACCTACAGATATATGATACAGACACATGTATATGTACACAATGTGATAAAGTAATGTGATCTGATTATACCTACAAGCTCAACCCATTTTATTAGGTTGTGGCTTCAAAACACAAAACCACCTAATTCATATACACAAATAAACCTTAAAAAAGCAAATCATACATTTTATACTCTGCAGCTGGTAAAAAAACAAAACAAAATTTATGCTTACCTGATAAATTTATTTCTCTTGTGGTGTATCCAGTCCACGGGTTCATCCATTACTTGTGGGATATTCTCCTTCCCAACAGGAAGTTGCAAGAGGTCTCCCACAGCAGAGCTGTCTATATAGCTCCTCCCCTAACTGCCACCCCCAGTAATTCGACCAAAGACAAGCAAGAAAAAAGGAGAAACTATAGGGTGCAGTGGTGACTGTAGCTTAAAAATAAAAAACACCTGCCTTAAAATGACAGGGCGGGCCGTGGACTGGATACACCACAAGAGAAATAAATTTATCAGGTAAGCATAAAACATAATTTATGTAAGAACTTACCTGATAAATTCATTTCTTTCATATTAGCAAGAGTCCATGAGCTAGTGACGTATGGGATATACATTCCTACCAGGAGGGGCAAAGTTTCCCAAACCTCAAAATGCCTATAAATACACCCCTCACCACACCCACAAATCAGTTTAACGAATAGCCAAGAAGTGGGGTGATAAGAAAAAAGTGCGAAAGCATAAAAAATAAGGAATTGGAATAATTGTGCTTTATACAAAAAAATCATAATCACCACAAAAAGGGTGGGCCTCATGGACTCTTGCTAATATGAAAGAAATGAATTTATCAGGTAAGTTCTTACATAAATTATGTTTTCTTTCATGTAATAAGCAAGAGTCCATGAGCTAGTGACGTATGGGATAATGACTACCCAAGATGTGGATCTTCCACGCAAGAGTCACTAGAGAGGGAGGGATAAAATAAAGACAGCCAATTCCGCTGAAAATAATCCACACCCAAAATAAAGTTTAAATCTTATAATGAAAAAAACTGAAATTATAAGCAGAAGAATCAAACTGAAACAGCTGCCTGAAGTACTTTTCTAGCAAAAACTGCTTCAGAAGATGAAAACACATCAAAATGGTAGAATTTAGTAAAAGTATGCAAAGAAGACCAAGTTGCTGCTTTGCAAATCTGATCAACCGAAGCTTCATTCCTAAACGCCCAGGAAGTAGAAACTGACCTAGTAGAATGAATACACAGAGCGCCTCCTAAAAGGCTAAGACACTAGTAGTGACAAGATTATTTAAATAACAAATATATTGAAATTCTATAGGGGTATATAAAATATTTTATAAGCTACTTATAGCTAAAATATACAAACAAGATACAAAAGTGGATCCACTTAAAATTAATAATAAAATATGCATATATCTATATAAAAAAACAATACAATTGTGGTTAAAAACCACAACAATATACAATCTTAATCAAAAATTAAATTACAATAAAACAGCTGTTGATGGTTGGATAAAAAAATATAAATATATAAAAACATCAATTTACTGAGTAGGTGTCCATAAATATGTAGGTCCCAAACTTTAAATTCTTTCCAGAGAGTGAATGTCCAATATGAAGATTCTATTTTAAAATAGAATCTTCATATTGGATTTGACCACGATTTGATAGAATCAAGCGTTCAATCTCCAAGCAGTCAGCCGCAGAGAAATTAGATTTGGATGTTTATGTTTAAAAGGCCCTTGAAGTAGAAGGTCCTGCCTTAGCGGGAGAGTCCATGGTGGAAAGGATGACATGTCCTGCGTGGCCAGGCAGGAGCTATCAAAATCACCGAAGCTCTCTCCTGCTTGATCTTGGCAATCAGACGAGGGAGCAGAGGAAACTGTGGAAACACATAAGCCAGGCTGAAGGACCAGGGCGCTGCTAGAGCATCTATCAGCGCTGCCTTGGGATCCCTTGACCTGGATCCGTAACGAGGAAGCTTGGCGTTCTGACGAGACGCCATGAGATCCAGTTCTGGTTTGCCCCAACGTTGAATCAACTGGGCAAATACCTCCGGAGGGAGCTCCCACTCCCCCGGATAAAAAGTCTGCCGACTTAGGAAATCCGCCTCCCAGTTCTCTACTCCTGGGATATGGATAGCTGAGAGATGGCAAGAGTGAACCTCTGCCCATAGAATTATCTTTGAAACCTCCAAAATTGCCAGGGGGCTCCTTGTAACCCCCTGATGGTTGATATAGGCTACAGTCGTGATGTTGTCCGACTGAAAACTGATGAACGTGACCGCAGCTAGCTGAGGCCAAGCCTGAAGAGCATTGAATATTGCTCTTAGTTCCAGAATGTTTATCGGAAGGAGGGCTTCCTCCTGAGTCCATGAACCCTGAGCCTTCACAGAGTTCCAGACTGCGCCCCAGCCCAGAAGGCTGGCATCTGTCGTCACTATAGTCCATTCTGGCCTGCGGAAACTCATTCCCCTGGACAGATGGACCCGGGAGAACCACCAGAGAAGAGAATCCCTGGTCTCTTGATCCAGATTTAGCAGAGGGGACAAATCTGTGTAATCCCCATTCCACTGATTGAGCATGCAAAGTTGCAGTGGTCTAAGATGTAGGCGGGCAAACGGAACTATGTCCATTGCCGCTACCATTAGGCCGATTACTTCCATACACTGAGCCACTGACGGCTGAGAAGTGGAATAAAGAGCACGGCAGGAAGTTAGAAGCTTTGACAACCTGACCTCTGTCAGAAAAATCTTCATTTCTACTGAATCTAGGAAGGAAACTCTTGTGAGAGGGGAGAGAGAACTCTTTTCTTCGCTCACTTTCCACCCGTGAGACCTCAGGAATCCCAGAACAATTTCCGTATGGGACTTGGCGATTTGAAAATTTGACGCCTGTATCAGAATGTCGTCTAGGTAAGGAGCCACCGCTATGCCTCATGGCCTTAGAACCGCCAGTAGGGACCCTAGAACCTTCGTAAAGATTCTTGGTGCCGTGGCTAACCCGAAGGGAAGAGCCACAAACTGGTAATGCCTGTCTAGGAAGGCAAACCTGAGAAACCGATGATGATCTCTGTATATCGGAATGTGGAGATAAGCATCCTTTAAGTCCACGGTAGTCATATATTGACCCTCCTGGATCATAGGTAGGATGGTTCGAATAGTCTCCATCTTGAAGGATGGGACCCTGAGAAATTTGTTTAGGATCTTGAGATCCAAGATTGGACTGAAAGTTCCCTCTTTTTTGGGAACTATAAACAGATTTGAATAGAATCCCTGCCCCTGGTCCTCCCTTGGAACTGGGTGGATCACTCCCATAACCAGAAGGTCTTGAATGCAACGTAAGAATGCCTCTCTCTTTATCTGGTTTGCAGATAATTGTGAGAGATGAAATCTCCCCTTTGGAGATGAGGCTTTGAAATCCAGAAGATATCCCTGGGAAACAATCTCCAGAGCCCAGGGATCCTGGACGTCTCTTGCCCAAGCCTGGGCGAAGAGAGAAAGTCTGCCCCAAAATAGATCCGGTCCCGGATCGGGGGCTACTCCTTCATGCTGTCTTAGAGGCAGCAGCAGGTTTTCTGGCCTGCTTTCCTTTGTTCCAAGCCTGGTTAAGTCTCCTGGAAGGGAGATATATAGCCACTAACAGTTAGGATGGGATACACAAATAAAAGCGCAATTTTCGGAGCCGTTTTTTTCGGCGCGAACTTTAGGCGCCAAATTGATCCATTGTCATTGGATAACCAACACATTTAAGGTGGGCAAACACTAGAGCCGGTACCAGTCTTGAGACAGGTCTTTTGTGGACCGAAACGCGTAGATACTGGTATTACGGCTCAGGATCTCAGTGGGTGAGTTTAACACCTTTTATTTCCACTATATAGTAGCTTTATTGCACTATGTTTGTTTTTGTTTTTTGTATCATTCTATAGGTCAAGATGGCATCACTAAAGTTCTAATACATCACCAATACATTCCCTAAGAAGATAATCAACATTTCAGGAATCTTACAACTATACTTGTTTGGAAATTCTTCAAGCACCACTAATTTATTTTGGGATTTTTTGGGATATATTGTTTTATTTCCAGGGACATACCAAACATTCACTAAGGCATTTTTTTGGGTGTACACCCCACTATAATTTATATATTTTTAACCTTTTTTCACAAATTTTTTCCACCTTTTAGAAACATCATTTTTAATTTTTTCATTTTTCATCATTTTTTCAGTATTTTTGCTCACAGCTGAAATAGCACACTTTTGGGAATTTAAAAATTTTGTTTTCCTTTTTGAGATCACATTTTTTCGCATTCACAGAGTGATCACTTTAACATATATTATTTGAATACAACATTATTGGAATCAGTTCGACACATAGGATCATTACCCCCTTTTTTTTGGACTCTCAGGACTAAGAACTATACCCAATTGGACACTTTTCTCCATAGATACATAATGGTACCATTAGTTTGTTTTTAAAGTTTTCTTTGTGAATATATTGTATTTTATGCAGCTGTAATTGTTAAGGATTTTAAATGTTTATGCTTATTAAATGTTATAATCTAGGTTTATAGGCACATTCTACTTACCATATCCTTGATTTTTACTTTGATTAAACATACGTCTAGTTAGGCCTATCCAATTAACGCCTATAGATGGTATAACCAATCGTGGACACCATATTTAAGCCACATACCCGTCCTTAGGGTACTGTAGCGCTGTACTCCCCTAGCACTTTGTAATATTGACATTTGGGGAGAGAACAGTACACCTGGTCTATCCCATTCCTTCGTAATAATTTCTGAAAACCTCTTAGGGATTGGAAAAACATCATTGTAAACAGGCACTGCAAAGTATTTGTCCATTTTACACAATTTCTCTGGGACTACAATGGTGTCACAGTCATCCAGAGTCGCTAAAACCTCCCTGAGCAACAAGCGGAGGTGTTCAAACTTAAATTTAAATGCTGTAATTTCAGAGTCAGACTGAAGTAACGCCTTCCCTGAATCAGAAATGTCACCCACAGATAGAAGCTCTCCTGCTTCGGCTTCTGTACATTGTGAGGGTATATCAGACATAGCTACTAAAGCGTCAGAAAGCTCTGTATTTGTTCTAGCCCCAGAGCTGTCTCGCTTTCCTTGTAACCCTGGCAATTTGGACAATACTTCTGTGAGGGTATGATTCATAACTGCCGCCATGTCTTGTAAGGTAAACGCATTGGACGCGCCAGATGTACTTGGCGTCACTTGCGCGGAAGATATAGTTCTGACAAATTGGCAAAGCTAGGTGATTTAACCTCCCTTTTGTCAGTCTGAGAAACCTCTGGTGATAAATCTTTAAGAGCCATAATATGGTCTTTATAACTTATAGAAAGGTCAGTGCATTTGGTACACATTCTAAGAGGGGGTTCCACAATGGCTTCTAAACATAATGAACAAGGGAAACTCTATGTCAGACATGTTTAACAGACTAGTAATGAGACCAGCAAGCTTGGAAAACACTTTAATAAATGTGAAAAGCAATTAAACAAAAACGGTACTGTGCCTTTAAGAGAAAAAAACTACCACATAAACTGCAAAACAGTGTTAAAAAGTTTTTTTACAGTGTGTATAAGAGACTAAAGCAGCATTGCACCCACTTGCAAATGGATGATTAACACCTTAGGCCCCAAACCGGATTAGAAAAACGGTAAAACCGTTAAAAAACAGTCAAACACACTGCCACAGCTCTGCTGTGGCTCCTACCTGCCCTTAAACACGATTTTTGCAGGAAAAAAACCCTCTATAGTGGTCCTAGATGCCAGAGGACTCCTTTAGGGAAGCTGGATGTCTCAGTCTGGATATCAACTGCGCATAAAGTGAGCGAAAATAGGCCCCTCCCACCATGCACTCAATGTCAGAGGGCCTTAAAAAAGTACTCCTAGGAGTAATCTAACAAGCCATGTGGAAAACTAGGCCCCAAATAAAGATTTATCACCCTCAGAGAAAAAAACATAATTTATGCTTAACTGATAAATGTATTTCTCTTGTAGTGTATCCAGTCCACGGATCATCCATTACTTGTGGGATATTCTCCTTCCCAACAGGAAGTTGCAAGAGGATCACCCACCACAGAGCTGCTATATAGCTCCTCCCCTCACTGCCATATCCAGTCATTTGACCGAAACAAGACGAGAAAGGAGAAACCATAGGGTGCAGTGGTGACTGTAGTTTAATTAAAATTTAGACCTGCCTTAAAAGGACAGGGCAGGCCGTGGACTGGATACACTACAAGAGAAATAAATGTATCAGTTAAGCATAAATTATGTTTTCTCTTGTTAAGTGTATCAAGTCCACGGATCATCCATTACTTGTGGGATACCAATACCAAAGCTAAAGTACACGGATGAAGGGAGGGACAAGGCAGGTACTTAAACGGAAGGAACCACTGCCTGTAGAACCTTTCTCCCAAAAACAGCCTCCGAAGAAGCAAAAGTGTCAAATTTGTAAAATTTTGAAAAGGTGTGAAGCGAAGACCAAGTCGCAGCCTTGCAAATCTGTTCAACAGAGGCCTCATTTTTAAAGGCCCAGGTGGAAGCCACAGCTCTAGTAGAATGAGCTGTAATCCTTTCAGGGGGCTGCTGTCCAGCAGTCTCAAAGGCTAAGCGTATTATGCTCCGAAGCCAAAAGGAGAGAGAGGTTGCCGAAGCTTTTTGACCTCTCCTCTGTCCAGAGTAAATGACAAAGAGGGCAGATGTTTGACGAAAATCTTTAGTAGCCTGTAAGTAAAACTTCAAGGCACGGACTACGTCCAGATTATGCAAAAGACGTTCCTTCTTTGAAGAAGGATTAGGACACAATGATGGAACAACAATCTCTTGATTGATATTCTTGTTAGAAACCACCTTAGGTAAAAACCCAGGTTTGGTACGCAGAACTACCTTGTCTGAATGAAAAATCAGATAAGGAGAATCAAAAAGTAAGGCAGATAACTCAGACTCTTCGAGCCGAGGAAATAGCCATCAAAAACAGAACTTTCCAAGATAAAAGTTTAATATCAATGGAATGAAGGGTTTCAATCGGAACTCCCTGAAGAACTTTAAGAACCAAGTTTAAGCTCCACGGGGGAGCAACAGTTTTAAACACAGGCTTAATCCTAACCAAAGCCTGACAAAATGCCTGGACGTCTGGAACTTCTGCCAGACGCTTGTGCAAAAGGACAGAGCAGAGATCTGTCCTTTTAAAGAACTAGCTGATAAGCCTTGGTCCGAACCCTCTTGGAGAAAGGACAATATCCTAGGAATCCTAACCTTACTCCATGAGTAACTCTTGGATTCACACCAATAAAGATATTTACGCCATATCTTATGGTCGATTTTCCTGGTGACAGACTTCCGAGCCTGTATTAAGGTATCAATGACTGACTCGGAGAAGCCACGCCTTGATAGAATCAAGCGTTCAATCTCCATGCAGTCAGTCTCAGAGAAATTAGATTTGGATGATTGAAAGGACCTTGTATTAGAAGGTCCTGCCTCAGAGGCAGAGTCCATGGTGGAAGAGATGACATGTCCACTAGGTCTGCATACCAGGTCCTGCGTGGCCACGCAGGCGCTATCAGAATCACTGATGCTCTCTCCTGTTTGATTTTGGCAATCAGTCGAGGGAGCAGAGGAAACGGTGGAAACACATAGGCCAGGTTGAAGAACCAAGGAGCTGCTAGAGCATCTATCAGCGTTGCTCCCGGGTCCCTGGACCTGGATCCGTAACAAGGAAGCTTGGCGTTCTGGCGAGACGCCATGAGATCCAGTTCTGGTTTGCCCCAACGATGGACCAGTTGAGCAAACACCTCCGGATGGAGTTCCCACTCCCCCGGATGAAAAGTCTGACGACTTAGAAAATCCGCCTCCCAGTTCTCTACGCATGGGATGTGGAACGCTGACAGGTGGCAAGAGTGAGACTCTGCCCAGCGAATTATCTTGGAGACTTCTAACATCGCTAGGGAACTCCTGGTTCCCCCTTGATGGTTGATGTAAGCCACAGTCGTGATGTTGTCCGACTGAAATCTGATGAACCTCAGTGTTGCTAACTGAGGCCAAGCTAGAAGAGCATTGAATATTGCTCTTAACTCCAGAATATTTATTGGGAGGAGTTTCTCCTCCTGAGTCCACGATCCCTGAGCCTTCAGGGAGTTCCAGACTGCGCCCCAACCTAGAAGGCTGGCATCTGTTACAATCGTCCAATCTGGCCTGCGAAAGGTCATACCCTTGGACAGATGGACCCGAGAAAGCCACCAGAGAAGAGAATCTCTGGTCTCTTGATCCAGATTTAGTAGAGGGGACAAATCTGAGTAATCCCCATTCCACTGACTTAGCATGCATAATTGCAGCGGTCTGAGATGCAGGCACGCAAATGGCACTATGTCCATTGCCGCTACCATTAAGCCGATTACTTCCATGCACTGAGCCACTGACAGGCGTGGAATGGAATGAAGGACACGGCAAGCATTTAGAAGTTTTGATAACCTGGACTCCGTCAGGTAAATTTTCATCTCTAAAGAATCTATAAGAGTCCCTAGGAAGGAGACTCTTGTGAGTGGGGATAGAGAACTCTTTTCCACGTTCACTTTCCACCCATGCGACCTCAGAAATGCCAGAACTATCTCTGTATGAGACTTGGCAATTTGAAAGCTTGACGCCTGTATCAGGTTGTCGTCTAGATACAGAGCCACCGCTATGCCTCGCGGTCTTAGAACCGCCAGAAGTGAGCCCAGAACCTTTGTAAAAATTCTCGGGGCAGTGGCCAATCCGAAGAGAAGAGCTACAAATTGGTAATGCCTGTCTAGAAAGGCAAACCTTAGGAACCGATGATGGTAGGCATCCTTTAAAGGGACACTAAACCCAATTTTTTTCTTTTGTGATTCAGACAGAGCATGCAATTTTAAGCAACTTTCTAATTTACTGCTATTATCAAATGTTCTTCATTCTCTTGGTATCTTTATTTGAAATGCAAGAATGTAAGTTTAAATGCCAGCCCATTTTTGGTGAATAACCTGGGTTATTCTTGCTGATTAGTGGATAAATTCATCCATCAATAAAAAAGTGCTGTCCAGAGTCCTGAACCCAAAAAGAAGCTTAGATGCCTTCTTTTTCAAATAAAGATAGCAAGGGAACGAAGAAAAATTGATAATAGGAGTAAATTAGAAAGTTGCTTAAAATTGCATGCTCTATCTGAATCACAAAAGAAAAATTTTGGGTTCAGTGTCCCTTTAAGTCCACTGTGGTCATGTACTGACCCTCTTGGATCATGGGTAGGATGGTCCGAATATTTTCCATTTTGAATGATGGAATTCTGAGGAATTTGTTTAAGATCTTTAGATCCAAGATTGGTCTGAAGGTTCCCTCTTTCTTGGGAACCACAAACAGATTTGAATAAAATCCCTGTCCTTGTTCCGTCCGCGGAACTGGATGGATCACTCCTATTACCAGGAGGTCTTGCACACAGCTTAGGAATGCCTCTTTCTTTATCTGGTTTGCTGATAACCTTGAAAGATGAAATCTCCCTTGTGGAGGAGAAGCTTTGAAGTCCAGAAGATATCCCTGAGATATGATCTCCAACGCCCAGGGATCCTGAACATCTCTTGCCCACGCCTGGGCGAAGAGAGAAAGTCTGCCCCCCACTAGATCCTTTTCTGGATAGGGGGCCGTTCCTTCATGCTGTCTTGGGGGCAGCAGCAGGCTTCCTGGCCTGCTTGCCCTTGTTCCAGGACTGGTTAGGTTTCCAGGCCTGTCTGGAATGAGCAACAGTTCCCTCTTGTTTTGAAGCGGAGGAAGTTGATGCTGCTCCTGCCTTGAAATTTAGAAAGGCACGAAAATTAGACTGTTTGGCCTTTGATTTGGCCCTGTCCTGAGGAAGGGTATGAACCTTGCCTCCAGTAATGTCAGCAATAATTTCCTTCAAGCCAGGCCCGAATAAGGTCTGCCCCTTGAAAGGAATGTTGAGTAATTTAGACTTTAAAGTCACGTCAGCTGACCAGGATTTAAGCCATAGCGCCCTACGCGCCTGGATGGCGAATCCAGAATTCTTAGCCGTTAGTTTAGTCAAATGAACAATGGCATCAGAAACAAATGAGTTAGCTAGCTTAAGCGTTCTAAGCTTGTCAATAATTTAATTCAATGGAGCTGTCTGGATGGCCTCTTCCAGGGCCTCAAACCAGAATGCCGCCGCAGCAGTGACAGACGCAATGCATGCAAGGGGCTGTAAAATAAAACCTTGTTGAATAAACATTTTCTTAAGGTAACCCTCCAATTTTTTTATCCATTGGATCTGAAAAAGCACAACTGTCCTCAACCGGGTTAGTGGTACGCTTTGCTAAAGTAGAAACTGCTCCCTCCACCTTAGGGACCGTCTGCCATAAGTCCTGTGTAGTGGCGTCTATTGGAAACATTTTTCTAAATATAGGAGGTGGGGAAAAGGGCACACCAGGTCTATCCCACTCCTTGCTAATAATTTCTGTAAGCCTTTTAGGTATAAGAAAAAAACGTCAGTACACACCGGCACCGCATAGTATCCATCCAGCCTACACAATTTCTCTGGAATTGCAACTGTGTTACAGTCATTTAGAGCAGCTAATACCTCCCCAAGCAATACACGGAGGTTCTCAAGCTTAAATTTAAAATTAGAAATCTCTGAATCAGGTTTCCCCGAGTCAGAGATGTCACCCACAGACTGAAGCTCTCCGTCCTCATGTTCTGCATACTGTGACGCAGTATCAGACATGGCTCTAACAGCATTTGCGCGCTCTGTATCTCTCCTAACCCCAGAGCTATCGCGCTTGCCTCTTAATTCAGGCAATCTAGATAATACCTCCGACAGGGTATTATTCATGATTGCAGCCATGTCCTGCAAGGTAATCGCTATGGGCGTCCCTGATGTAATTGGCGCCATATTAGTGTGCGTCCCCTGAGCGGGAGGCGAAGGGTCTGACACGTGGGGAGAGTTAGTCGGCATAACTTCCCCCTCGACAGAACCCTCTGGTGATAATTCTTTTATAGATAAAGACTGATCTTTACTGTTTAAGGTGAAATCAATACATTTAGTACACATTCTCCTATGGGGCTCCACCATGGCTTTCAAACATAATGAACAAGTAGGTTCCTCTGTGTCAGACATGTTTAAACAGACTAGCAATGAGACTAGCAAGCTTGGAAAACACTTTAAGACCAGTTTACAAGCAATATAAAAAACGTTACTGCGTCTTTAAGAAACAAATTTTCCCAAATTTTGAAATAACAGTGAAAAAATGCAGTTACACTAACGAAATTTTTACAGTGTATGTAATAAGTTAGCAGAGCATTGCACCCACTTGCAAATGGATGATTAACCCCTTAATACCAAAAACGGAATAACAAATGACAAAAACGTTTTTTAAACAGTCACAACTGCCACAGCTCTACTGTGGCTTTTTACCTCCCTCAATACGACTTTTGAAGCCTTTTGAGCCCTTCAGAGAAGTCCTGGATCATGCAGGAAGAAGCTGGATGTCTGTGTCTGTAATTTTTGCTGTGCAAAAAAAAAAACGCTAAAATAGGCCCCTCCCACTTATATTACAACAGTGGGAAGCCTCAGGGAACTGTTTCTAGGCAAAATTCAAGCCAGCCATGTGGAAAAAACTAGGCCCCAATAAGTTTTATCACCAAACATATGTAAAAAATGATTAAACATGCCAGCAAACGTTTTAAAATACACTTTTATAAGAGTATGTATCTCTATTAATAAGCCTGATACCAGTCGCTATCACTGCATTTAAGGCTTTACTTACATTACTTCGGTATCAGCAGTATTTTCTAGCAAATTCCATCCCTAGAAAAATATTTTAACTGCACATACCTTATTGCAGGAAAACCTGCACGCTATTCCCCCTCTGAAGTTACCTCACTCCTCAGAATATGTGAGAACAGCAAAGGATCTTAGTTACTTCTGCTAAGATCATAGAAAACGCAGGCAGATTCTTCTTCTAAATACTGCCTGAGATAAACAGTACACTCCGGTACCATTTAAAAATAACAAACTTTTGATTGAAGAAATAAACTAAGTATAAAACACCACAGTCCTCTTACGACCTCCATCTTAGTTGAGAGTTGCAAGAGAATGACTGGATATGGCAGTGAGGGGAGGAGCTATATAGCAGCTCTGCTGTGGGTGATCCTCTTGCAACTTCCTGTTGGGAAGGAGAATATTCCACAAGTAATGGATGATCCGTGGACTGGATACACTTAACAAGAGAAAACGTTTTTTCTGTAAGTTATGCAAACGTTTTTACACCAAGTAATATGAATATTACCCTTATCTTGTAAGCATGATCCCAGTTGTTGTTAAATCACTGTATCAGGCTTACCTCAAATATACCAGGCACTGTCAGCATTTTCTAGACCTTATCTCTCTAGAAAAAAATATACTGAACATACCTCAAAGCAGGTGATCTGCAAACCGTCCCCCCAACTGAAGTTTTCTTTCCATTTCCATAATCTTCAGTTATGTGTGAGAACAGCAATGGACCTTAGTTACAAACCGCTAAGATCATCAACCTCCAGGCAGATTCTTCTTCCTAATTCTGCCTGAGAGTAAAACAGTACAACGCCGGTACCGTTTAAAAATAACAAACTCTTGATTGAAGGTTAAAAACTACACTAATTCACCACATCTCTCTTGATACTTCCTTTCTTGTTGAGAGTTGCAAGAGAATGACTGGGGGTGGCAGTTAGGGGAGGAGCTATATAGACAGCTCTGCTGTGGGTGTCCTCTTGCAACTTCCTGTTGGGAAGAAGAATATCCCACAAGTAATGGATGAACCCGTGGACTGGGTACACCTTTACAAGAGAAAAAGTAATTGGAAACACAATAAGGGAAAAACAAATTATGCTTACCAGATAATTTCCTTTCCTTCTGTATTTGGAGAGTCAACAGCTTCATTCCTTACTTGTGGGAAATACAGAACCTGGCCACCAGGAGGCGGCAAAGACACCACAGCCAAAGGCTTAACTACCTCCCCCACTTCTCTCATATCCCAGTCATTCTGCCAAGGGAACAAGGAACAGTAGGAGAAATATCAGGGTATAAATGGTGCCAGAAGATCAAAACAAAATTTAGGTCCGCCCTTCGGAGAATACGGGCGGGGGCCATGGACTCTCCTCATACAGAAGGAAATTATCTGGTAAGCATAATTTATTTTTCCCTTCTTAATATGAGGAGAGTCTACGGCTTCAATCCTTACTTGTGGGAAACATATACCCAAGCTCCAGAGGACACTGAAAAAACTGGAGGGCAAAAAAGGAGGACCCTATTCGGAGGGCCCCACAGCGTGCAAAACTTCTCCCCCAAAAGCTCAAACTTGTAAAATTTAGAAAAAAGGTATGTAAGGAGGACCAGGTAGCCGCCCTACAAATCTGATCCATAGAGGCCTCATTCTTGAAGGCCCAAGAGGAAGCCACTGCTCTAGTTGGATGAGCTTTAATCCTCTGAAGAGGCTTATGTCCCGCTATCTTATAAGCTAAGCGAATAATGCTCCTCAACCAAAAAGATAAGGAAGTGGGTGAGGCCTTCTGCCCCCTACGCTTTCCAGAATAGACAAACAAAGAAGAAGTCTGTCTAAACTCATTTATAGCCTGAAGAAACAACTTTAAGGCCCGAACCACATCCAAATTATGAAGTAACCGTTCCTTCAAAGAAGGAGAATTAAGAAACAAGGAAGGAAACACAATCTCCTGATTGATGTTGCGATCTAAAACGACCTTAGGAAGAAAACCTAACCCAGTACGAAGAACGGCCTCAGCATGAAATACTAGGTAAGGAGGCTCACATTGCAAGGCAGCCATTTCAGAGACTCTGCGCGCCAAAGCAATAGCCAGTAGAAAAAGAACCTTCCAAGACAGTAATTTAACCCCTTAATGACCACAGCACTTTTCCATTTTCTGTCCGTTTGGGACCAAGGCTATTTTTACATTTTTGAGGTGTTTGTGTTTAGCTATAATTTTCCTCTTACTCATTTACTGTACCCACACATATTATATACCGTTTTTCTCGCCATTAAATGGACTTTCTAAAGATACCATTATTTTCATCATATCTTATAATTTACTATAAAAAAATATATAAAATATGAGGAAAAAATGGAAAAAAACACACTTTTTCTAACTTTGACCCCCAAAATCTGTTACACATCTACAACCACCAAAAAACACCCATGCTAAATAGTTTCTAAATTTTGTCCTGAGTTTAGAAATACCCAATGTTTACATGTTTTTTACTTTTTTTGTAAACTATAGGGCCATAAATACAAGCAGCACTTTGCTATTTCCAAACCATTTCTTTTCAAAATTAGCGACAGTTACATTAGAACCCTGATATCTTTCAGGAATCTCTGAATAGCCATTGACATGTATATATTTTTTTTTAGTAGACAACCCAGAGTATTGATCTAGGCCCATTTTGGTATATTTCATGCCACCATTTCACCGCAAAATGCAATCAAATACAAAAAATCGTTCACTTTTCACAAATTTTTTCACAAACTTTTGGTTTCTAACTTAAATTATTTACAAACAGCTTGTGCAATTATGGCACAAATGGTTGTAAATGCTTCTCTGGGATCCCCTTTGTTCAGAAATAGCAGACATATATGGCTTTGGCATTGCTTTTGGTAATTAGAAGGCCGCTAAATGCCGCTGCACATCACACGTGTATTATGGCTAGCAGTGAAGGGGTTAATTATGTAGCTTGTAGGGAGCTTGCAGGGTTAATTTTAGCTTTAGTGTAGAGCTCAGCCTCCCACCTGAAACATGTGACCCCCTGATCCCTCCCAAACAGCTCTCTTCCCTCCCCCACCCCACAATTGTCCCCGCCATCTTAAGTACTGGCAGAAACTCTGCCAGAACTAAAATAAAAGGTATTTGGCCCTTTTAAAAAAAAAAAAAAAAAAAAAAAAGCATATTTACATATGCTGATGTGTAGGATCCCCCCTTAGACCCCAACCTCATTGATCCCCAGTACCCAGTTTTGTAAAAAAATGTGCCTTTTGTTTTTAAAAAATTGCCCTTTTCTGTAGTGTAGCTTTCCCCCCCCCCCCCACCAAGACCAACACCCAACCCCTTCCAGATCCCTTAGATTACATTTGTAATAATTACACTTAGTTATTTTTTTACTTTTCACTTTATTTTTTTCTGTAGTGTAGCGGTTCCCACCCGCTCCCGCCCCGTGCCCGCCCGCCACCCCCCGTGCGCGCCCCCGTAGATCCCGCCCCCGCCCCCCTCCACTTCACACTGAGCACCGATGGCCGCCCACCCGCCTCCCACGTAAGCTCCCACCCACCAACGATACCGGCCATCGATGTCCGGTGCAGAGAGGGCCACAGAGTGGCTCTCTCTGCATCGGATGGCCAAGGGGGGTTATTGCAGGATGCCTCCATATCGAGGCATCACTGCAATAACCGGAAAGCAGCTGGAAGCGAGCAGGATCGCTTCCAGCTGCTTTCCAGACCAAGGACGTACGCCACACGTCCTCGGTCATTAACTGCATTTTTTTTTGAGGACGTGTGGCGTACGTCCTTGGTCGTTAAGGGGTTAATATCAACTACATGCATAGGCTCAAACGGAGCCTTCTGCAAAACTTTAGGAACAAGATTTAAACTCTAAGGAGGAGCACTAGATCTAAACACAGGCCTGATCCTAGCCAGAGCCTGAACAAAAGACTGAACATATGGAAGCTCAGCTAGGGAGCTCCTTGCTCCTCCCTGGTGGTTGATGTAAGCCACCGAGGTGATATTGTCTGATTGAAATCCGATAAACTGGGAGTCCGGAACCGGGAACAGTTTCTTAAAGGCAGACGAAGGGGTGAAGGAAGAAACAAACCTCTCCCATTCGGTCTTAATGTTTGCCATCTTTACTGGAACATGGAAAGTCTGAGAAACAACCCTGTATTCGTAAACTCTATCCAGTTTAGGGATTAAAAGGTTCTTCAGGCAGTTTGGTCTCTGGAACCTCCAAGGTAGCCAGAACTTCCTTTAAAAGAAAGATTAAGTGCTTAATCCTAAATCTAAAATCTTGTTCCTCCGCAATCGGAGGCTTAGAGGCAGCCGATTCAGACCCAGAAAGTTCACACTCTGACGTATCAGACAGAACTTCAACCGATAACCATCTATCAGCTATAGCAAATAAACTGGATTATGACCCCTGGGAAGGATAGCAATATTTGACCTTTCGCTTGCGCTTAAGAGGGCAAGATAAAGCACTAATGGCCGCAGACACCGCCGTTTGTAACAGCTCAGTGAAGTCTGGAGGTAAAAGGCCTCCTCCAGATGGAGGATCAGCGTGCTATGGGAAACTGCATGTGTATTAGGAGATGAAAGCAGGGTGCGCACCTCACGGGACGGGGTCCCCTCAGAGGTGGAAGGCTCAGTGGTATCAAACATGTTAACCTTTTTTGACATAATCACTTTTTCTAGGCTTGTGGAACATAATTGAGAGGGTGGGTATACCTCAGGTTCCTCACAATATAAACAGGCATTAGTCTTAGGTAAAGAGGGAGTACCCTCTAAAACCTCAGAGTCCTCCATAGCTATGGGCTATGTACTAATATAAAATGGTGAACGTTATATAACAAACTACACCTTTTACCCCCAATGGCTAGGGCACTCACCACCTCCAATGACCCAGGCACACAGAGAAAACCGCTTCTCTCCAATAACCAGCGCAGGTCAGAGAGTAGGAAGTGAAGCTACGATCACACCGGGTCACATGGAGCGCAACTTTAGGACCGCCTCTGCTAAGGAAAGCGCGCCAAGCTTGTAAAGCTGCGCCTCTAAAGTAACCTGTATGTTCCAACCTCTGCCTATGAGCCTCAGAAAACATCTCACACATAACGCAGTATAATCAAATAAAAATGTATGAGACTAATCCCCACTGTTCAATATTCCCCCCTCAGGAAATATTAACCCTTGATTCCATACAGATAAAAGGAGCCACACTGTGACCCTGTCTTCTTGCGTTATGTTTGTATAAATAAATGAAACAATCTTACCGGAATCTGCCGTGGAACAGAAACACAGCCTCTCAAGTTTGACAGTCCCGTAGCATCGCTCCTGACATGGACTTGAGTGATGGAAGCAAGCAGTTAAACTGATTGCTTAGGAGCTGTTAATATGAGTCTGGATGGGTTCGCAGAAAGACTCTCCCTGCATCTCCAGACCCTAACTTTCGTCAATGCTCTCACTGAGAGGCTGACAAGACTACTTAAAACTCCAGTCCCATTTCGAAGGGTAGATACCCTTCATAAGGAACTACTCTGAATCTTCTCACACTTCTCTGCCAACCTCCTGTGACGAAAGGCAAAGAATGATTGGGATGAGGGAAGTGTTGGAGGTATTTAAGCCTTTGGCCTCTATTTAACAAAGTCTGGCGGACCTGATCTGACAGTGCGGATCAGGTCCGCCAGACCTTGCTGAATACGGAGAGCAATACGCTCTCCGTATTCAGCATTACACCAGCAGCTCACAAGAGCTGCAGGTGCAACGCCGCCCCCTGCAGACTCGCGGCCAATGGGCCGCCAGCAGGGGGGTGTCAATCAACCTGATCGTACTCGATCAGGTTGAATTCCGGCGATGTCAGTCCGCCTGGACAGGGTTATGGAGCAGCTGTCTTTGTGACCGCTGCTTCATAACTGCTCTTTCTGGCAAGCCTGCAGGCTCGCCAGAAACAGGAGGCATCAAGCTCCATTCGGCGCTTGATAGATAGGCCCCATTGGCAGGGGTGTATTTGCCTCCTCTTGGTGGCCAGGTTCTGTATTTTCCACAATTAAGGAATTAAGTCGTGGACTCTCCTCATATTAAGAAGGAAAACAATTTTATAGTATACTGTCCCTTTAAAAGAAAATAATAAATCGCTAAAGGAAGTCATCATCTAGCTCTGTGAACCAAAACCATCTTCACACCAGACCTATTTCTCTTGTAAGGTGTATCCAGTCCACGGATCATCCATTACTTGTGGGATATTCTCCTTCCCAACAGGAAGCTGCAAGAGGATCACCCACAGCAGAGCTGTCTATATAGCTCCTCCCCTAACTGCCACTACCAGTCATTCTCTTGCAGCTCTCGACAACATAGGAAGTAGCTAGAGAGATGTGGTGAATTTATGTAGTTTATCTTCAATCAAAAGTTTATTATTTTCAAATGGTACCGGAGTTGTACTGTTTTAGCCTCAGGCAGAAAGTTGAAGAAGAGTCTGCCTGTGGTTTTTGATTATCTTAGCAAGTTGTAACAAAGATCCATTGCTGTTATCACACATAACTGAAGAGATGAGGTAACTTCAGCTGGGGGAATGGCGTGCAGGGTCTCCTGCTATGAGGTATGTGCAGTTTAAATTTTTCTAGAGAAATGAATATGCTAGAAAATGCTGTTAATACCGGATTTATTTAAGGTAAGCCTGATTACAGTGATTTAATAACGACTAGTATCATGCTTGCTGTAAAAGGTAATATTCTTATTACTTTCTCACATTACTGAAAATAAGATAACGTTTGTTGGAAGTGTTTAAACGTTTTTTTCTACATATTGGTGATAAAACTTTATTGGGGCCCAGTTTTTCCACATGGCTGGCTAGATTTTGCCTAGGGATAGTTTTTTTATGGCCCTCTCACTGTGATTACAGGTTGGGAGGGGCCTAATTTCAGGCCTAAATCGTGCAGTAGTTTTTGCAGCTTGAGACTTCCAGCTTCCCTGAAGTAGTCCCCTGAACACTTAGGACCTCTACAAAGGGTTTGTGTGCCTTCAAACGTCGTTGTATGGGCAGGTAGGGCCATAACAGAGCAGTGGCAGTTTGTTGTGACTGTTAAAAAACGTTTATATTGTTTTTTTGATCCGGTTTTGAAACTAAGGGGTTAATCATCCATTTGCAAGTAGGTGCAATGCTCTGTTAGTCTATTATACACACTGTAAAAATTTCGTAAAATTTACTGCTTTTTATCACTGTTTTTCAATTTCTGACAAAAATTGTTTCTCTTAAAGGCACAGTACCGTTTTTATTTTTTGCTTGTTTACATTTATCAGTGTTTTCCAAGCTTGCTGGTCTCATTGCTAGTCTGTATAAACATGTCTGACATAGAGAAAACTCCTTGTTCATTATGTTTAGAAGCCATTGTGGAACCCCCTCTTAGAATGTGTACCAAATGTACTGATTTTACTTTAAGTTATAAAGATCATATTCTGTCTTTAAAAGATTTATCACCAGAGGAAACTGACAAGGGGGAAGTTATGCCGACTAACTCGCCCCACGTGTCAGAACCTTTGACTCCCGCTCAAGTGGCGCCAAGTACATCTAGCGCGCCCATGGCGTTTACTTTACAAGACATGGCGGCAGTTATGGATCATACCCTTACAGCGGTATTGTCCAAACTACCAGGGTTACAAGGAAAGCAAGACATTTCTGGGACTAGAAAAAATACAGAGCTCTCTGACGCTTTAGTAGCTATGTCTGATATTCCCTCACAATATGCAGAAGCTGAGGCAGGAGAGCTTCTTTCTGTTGGTGATTTTTCTGACTCAGGGAAGATGCTTCAACCTGATTCTGATATGTCTACATTTAAATTTAAGCTTGAACACCTCTGCGTGTTGCTCAGGGAGGTTTTAGCTACTCTGGATGACTGACACCATTATAGTGCCAGAGAAATTGTGTAGATTGGATAAATACTATGCAGTGCCTGTTTAACCTGATGTTTTTCAAATACCTAAAAGGTTTTCAGAAATTATTACAAAGGAATGGGATAGACCAGGTGTACCGTTCTCTCCCCCTACTATTTTTTAAAAAATGTTTCCAATAGATGCCGCTACACGGGACTTATGGCAAACCGTCCCTAAGGTGGAGGGAGCAGTTTCTACCCTAGCTAAGCATACAACTATTCCCGTCAAGGACAGTTGTGCTTTCCTAGATCCAATGGATAAAAGTTACAGGGTTACCTTAAGAAAATGTTTATTCAACAAGGTTTTATTCTGCAGCCTCTTGCATGCATTGCCCCTGTCACTGCTGCTGCGGCCTTCTGGTTTGAGTCTCTGGAAGAGGCCTTACAGGTAGAAACTGATGATATACTTGACAAGCTTAAAGCGCTTAAGCTAGCCAATTCATTTGTTTCTGACGCCGTTGTTCATTTAACCAAACTAACTGCTAAGAACTCAGGTTTTGCTATACAGGCGCGTAGGGCGATATGGCTTAAATCCTGGTCAGCTGACGTTACTTCAAAGTCTAAGCTTCTCAACATTCCCTTTAAGGGGCAGACCCTATTTGGGCCTGGACTGAAGGAGATAATTTCTGATATTACTGGAGGAAAAGGTCATGCCCTTCCTCAGGATAGGTCTAATAAATTAAGGACCAAACAACAGAATTTATGTTTACCTGATAAATTACTTTCTCCAACGGTGTGTCCGGTCCACGGCGTCATCCTTACTTGTGGGATATTCTCTTCCCCAACAGGAAATGGCAAAGAGCCCAGCAAAGCTGGTCACATGATCCCTCCTAGGCTCAGCCTACCCCAGTCATTCGACCGACGTTAAGGAGGAATATTTGCATAGGAGAAACCATATGGTACCGTGGTGACTGTAGTTAAAGAAAATAAATTATCAGACCTGATTAAAAAAACCAGGGCGGGCCGTGGACCGGACACACCGTTGGAGAAAGTAATTTATCAGGTAAACATAAATTCTGTTTTCTCCAACATAGGTGTGTCCGGTCCACGGCGTCATCCTTACTTGTGGGAACCAATACCAAAGCTTTAGGACACGGATGAAGGGAGGGAGCAAATCAGGTCACCTAAATGGAAGGCACCACGGCTTGCAAAACCTTTCTCCCAAAAATAGCCTCAGAAGAAGCAAAAGTATCAAACTTGTAAAATTTGGTAAAAGTGTGCAGTGAAGACCAAGTCGCTGCCCTACATATCTGATCAACAGAAGCCTCATTCTTGAAGGCCCATGTGGAAGCCACAGCCCTAGTGGAATGAGCCGTGATTCTTTCGGGAGGCTGCCGTCCGGCAGTCTCGTAAGCCAATCTGATGATGCTTTTAATCCAAAAAGAGAGAGAGGTAGAAGTTGCTTTTTGACCTCTCCTTTTACCTGAATAAACAACAAACAAGGAAGATGTTTGTCTAAAATCCTTTGTAGCATCTAAATAGAATTTTAGAGCGCGAACAACATCCAAATTGTGCAACAAACGTTCCTTCTTTGAAACTGGTTTTGGACACAGAGAAGGTACGATAATCTCCTGGTTAATGTTTTTGTTAGAAACAACTTTTGGAAGAAAACCAGGTTTAGTACGTAAAACCACCTTATCTGCATGGAACACCAGATAAGGAGGAGAACACTGCAGAGCAGATAATTCTGAGACTCTTCTGGCAGAAGAAATCGCAACTAAAAACAAAACTTTCCAAGATAATAACTTAATATCAACGGAATGTAAGGGTTCAAACGGAACCCCCTGAAGAACTGAAAGAACTAAATTGAGACTCCAAGGAGGAGTCAAAGGTTTGTAAACAGGCTTGATTCTAACCAGAGCCTGAACAAAGGCTTGAACATCTGGCACAGCTGCCAGCTTTTTGTGAAGTAATACCGACAAGGCAGAAATCTGTCCCTTCAGGGAACTAGCAGATAATCCTTTTTCCAATCCTTCTTGAAGGAAGGATAGAATCCTAGGAATCTTAACCTTGTCCCAAGGGAATCCTTTAGATTCACACCAACAGATATATTTTTTCCAAATTTTGTGGTAAATTTTTCTAGTTACAGGCTTTCTGGCCTGAACAAGAGTATCGATAACAGAATCTGAGAATCCTCGCTTCGATAAAATCAAGCGTTCAATCTCCAAGCAGTCAGCTGGAGTGAAACCAGATTCGGATGTTCGAACGGACCCTGAACAAGAAGGTCTCGTCTCAAAGGTAGCTTCCAAGGTGGAGCCGATGACATATTCACCAGATCTGCATACCAAGTCCTGCGTGGCCACGCAGGAGCTATCAAGATCACCGACGCCCTCTCCTGATTGATCCTGGCTACCAGCCTGGGGATGAGAGGAAATGGCGGGAACACATAAGCTAGTTTGAAGGTCCAAGGTGCTACTAGTGCATCCACTAGAGCCGCCTTGGGATCCCTGGATCTGGCCCCGTAGCAAGGAACTTTGAAGTTCTGACGAGAGGCCATCAGATCCATGTCTGGAATGCCCCACAGGTGAGTGACTTGGGCAAAGATTTCCGGATGGAGTTCCCACTCCCCCGGATGCAATGTCTGACGACTCAGAAAATCCGCTTCCCAATTTTCCACTCCTGGGATGTGGATAGCAGACAGGTGGCAGGAGTGAGACTCCGCCCATAGAATGATTTTGGTCACTTCTTCCATCGCTAGGGAACTCCTTGTTCCCCCCTGATGGTTGATGTACGCAACAGTTGTCATGTTGTCTGATTGAAACCGTATGAACTTGGTCCTCGCTAGCCGAGGCCAGGCCTTGAGAGCATTGAATATCGCTCTCAGTTCCAGAATATTTATCGGTAGAAGAGATTCTTCCCGAGACCAAAGACCCTGAGCTTTCAGGGATCCCCAGACCGCGCCCCAGCCCATCAGACTGGCGTCGGTCGTGACAATGACCCACTCTGGTCTGCGGAACGTCATCCCTTGAGACAGATTGTCCAGGGACAGCCACCAACGGAGTGAGTCTCTGGTCTTCTGATTTACTTGTATCTTCGGAGACAATTCTGTATAGTCCCCATTCCACTGACTGAGCATGCACAGTTGTAATGGTCTTAGATGAATGCGCGCAAAAGGAACTATGTCCATCGCCGCTACCATCAACCCGATCACTTCCATGCACTGAGCTATGGAAGGAAGAGGAACGGAATGAAGTATCCGACAAGAGTCTAGAAGTTTTGTTTTTCTGGCCTCTGTTAGAAAGATCCTCATTTCTAAAGAGTCTATAATTGTTCCCAAGAAGGGAACCCTTGTTGACGGGGATAGAGAACTCTTTTCCACGTTCACTTTCCAGCCGTGAGATCTGAGAAAGGCCAGGACAATGTCCGTGTGAGCCTTTGCTTGAGGAAGGGACGACGCTTGAATCAGAATGTCGTCCAGGTAAGGTACTACTGCAATGCCCCTTGGTCTTAGCACCGCTAGAAGGGAGCCTAGTACCTTTGTGAAAATCCTTGGAGCAGTGGCTAATCCGAAAGGAAGCGCCACGAACTGGTAATGTTTGTCCAGGAATGCAAACCTTAGGAACCGATGATGTTCCTTGTGGATAGGAATATGTAGATACGCATCCTTTAAATCCACCGTGGTCATGAATTGACCCTCCTGGATGGAAGGAAGAATAGTTCGAATGGTTTCCATCTTGAAAGATGGAACCTTGAGAAACTTGTTTAAGATCTTGAGATCTAAAATTGGTCTGAACGTTCCCTCTTTTTTGGGAACTATGAACAGATTGGAGTAGAACCCCATCCCTTGTTCTCTTAGTGGAACAGGATGAATCACTCCCATTTTTAACAGGTCTTCTACACAATGTAAGAACGCCTGTCTTTTTATGTGGTCTGAAGACAACTGAGACCTGTGGAACCTCCCCCTTGGGGGAAGTCCCTTGAATTCCAGAAGATAACCCTGGGAGACTATTTCTAGCGCCCAAGGATCCAGAACATCTCTTGCCCAAGCCTGAGCGAAGAGAGAGAGTCTGCCCCCCACCAGATCCGGTCCCGGATCGGGGGCCAATATTTCATGCTGTCTTGGTAGCAGTGGCAGGCTTCTTGGCCTGCTTTCCCTTGTTCCAGCCTTGCATTGGTCTCCAAGCTGGCTTGGCTTGAGAAGTATTACCCTCTTGCTTAGAGGACGTAGCACTTTGGGCTGGTCCGTTTTTACGAAAGGGACGAAAATTGGGTCTATTTTTCGCCTTGAAAGGCCGATCCTGAGGAAGGGCGTGGCCCTTACCCCCAGTGATATCCGAGATAATCTCTTTCAAGTTAGGGCCAAACAGCGTTTTCCCCTTGAAAGGAATGTTTAGTAGCTTGTTCTTGGAAGACGCGTCAGCCGACCAAGATTTCAACCAAAGCGCTCTGCGCGCCACAATAGCAAACCCAGAATTCTTAGCCGCTAACCTAGCCAATTGCAAAGTGGCGTCTAGGGTGAAAGAATTAGCCAATTTGAGAGCATTGATTCTGTCCATAATCTCCTCATAAGGGGGAGAATCACTATCGAGCGCCTTTATCAGTTCATCAAACCAGAAACATGCGGCTGTAGTGACAGGGACAATGCATGAAATTGGTTGTAGAAGGTAACCCTGCTGAACAAACATCTTTTTAAGCAAACCTTCTAATTTTTTATCCATAGGATCTTTGAAAGCACAACTATCCTCTATGGGTATAGTGGTGCGTTTGTTTAAAGTAGAAACCGCTCCCTCGACCTTGGGGACTGTCTGCCATAAGTCCTTTCTGGGGTCGACCATAGGAAACAATTTTTTAAATATGGGGGGAGGGACGAAAGGAATACCGGGCCTTTCCCATTCTTTATTAACAATGTCCGCCACCCGCTTGGGTATAGGAAAAGCTTCTGGGAGCTCCGGCACCTCTAGGAACTTGTCCATTTTACATAGTTTCTCTGGGATGACCAACTTTTCACAATCATCCAGAGTGGATAATACCTCCTTAAGCAGAATGCGGAGATGTTCCAACTTAAATTTAAATGCAATTACATCAGGTTCAGCCTGTTGAGAAATGTTCCCTGAATCAGTAATTTCTCCCTCAGACAAAACCTCCCTGGCCCCCTCAGATTGGGTTAGGGGCCCTTCAGAGATATTAATATCAGCGTCGTCATGCTCTTCAGTAACTAAAACAGAGCAGCCACGCTTACGCTGACAAGGGTTCATTTTGGCTAAAATGTTTTTGACAGAATTATCCATTACAGCCGTTAATTGTTGCATAGTAAGCAGTATTGGCACGCTAGATGTACTAGGGGCCTCCTGAGTGGGCAAGACTCGTGTAGACGAAGGAGGGAATGATGCAGTACCATGCTTACTCCCCTCACTTGAGGAATCATCTTGGGCATCATTGTCATTATCACATAAATCACATTTATTTAAATGAACAGGAATTCTGGCTTCCCCACATTCAGAACACAGTCTATCTGGTAGTTCAGACATGTTAAACAGGCATAAACTTGATAATAAAGTACAAAAAACGTTTTAAAATAAAACCGTTACTGTCACTTTAAATTTTAAACTGAACACACTTTATTACTGCAATTGCGAAAAAACATGAAGGAATTGTACAAAATTCACCAAATTTTCACCACAGTGTCTTAAAGCCTTAAAAGTATTGCACACCAAATTTGGAAGCTTTAACCCTTAAAATAACGGAACAGGAGCCGTTTTAACACTTTAACCCCTTTACAGTCCCTGGTATCTGCTTTGCTGAGACCCAACCAAGCCCAAAGGGGAATACGATACCAAATGACGCCTTCAGAAAGTCTTTTCTAAGAATCAGAGCTCCTCTCACATGCGACTGCATGCCATGCCTCTCAAAAACAAGTGCGCCACACCGGCGCGAAAATGAGGCTCTGCTTATGCTTTGGGAAAGCCCCAGAGAAATAAGGTGTCTAATACAGTGCCTGCCGATATTATAATATCAATAAACCCAGATAAAATGATTCCTCAAAGCTAAATATGTTTTAAAACTGAATCGATTTAGCCCAGAAAAGTCTACAATCTTAATAAGCCCTTGTGAAGCCCTTATTAACCATCGTAATAAACATGGCTTACCGGATCCCATAGGGAAAAATGACAGCTTCCAGCATTACATCGTCTTGTTAGAATGTGTCATACCTCAAGCAGCAAGAGACTGCACACTGTTCCCCCAACTGAAGTTAATAGCTCTCAACAGTCCTGTGTGGAACAGCCATGGATTTTAGTTACGGTGCTAAAATCATTTTCCTCATACAAACAGAAATCTTCATCTCTTTTCTGTTTCTGAGTAAATAGTACATACCAGCACTATTTTAAAATAACAAACTCTTGATTGAATAAAAAAAACTACAGTTAAACACTAAAAAACTCTAAGCCATCTCCGTGGAGATGTTGCCTGTACAACGGCAAAGAGAATGACTGGGGTAGGCGGAGCCTAGGAGGGATCATGTGACCAGCTTTGCTGGGCTCTTTGCCATTTCCTGTTGGGGAAGAGAATATCCCACAAGTAAGGATGACGCCGTGGACCGGACACACCTATGTTGGAGAAAAACTAATTTTCGTGCCTTTCGAAACTTTAAGACGAGCGCGGCATCAACTCCCTCTAATGCAAAACAAGAGGGAAATTTTGCCCAGTCCAAGCCGGTCTGGAGACCTAACCAGGCCTGGAACAAAGGTAAGCAGGCCAAGAAGCCTGCTGCTGCCTCTAAGACAGCATGAAAGATCAGCCACCGAACCGGTAACGGATCTAGTAGGGGGCAGACTTTCTCTCTTCGCCCAGGCTTGAGCAAGAGATGTCCAGGATCCCTGGGCGTTGGAAATTGTGTCCCAGGGATATCTTCTGGACTTCAAAGCTTCTTCCCCAAAAGGAAGATTTCACCTCTCACAATTATCTGCAGACCAGATAAAGAGAGAGGCATTCTTACATTGTGTTCAAGACCTCCTAGTTTTGGGAGTGATCGACCCAGTTCCAAAGGAGGAACAAGGGCAAGGCTTCTATTCAAATCTCTTTGTGGTTCCCAAGAAAGAGGGAACCTTCAGACCAATCTTAGATCTCAAGATCCTAAACAAATTTCTCAGGGTCCCATCTTTCAAGATGGAGACTATTCGAACCATCCTACCTATGATCCAGGAGGGTCAATACATGACTACCGTGGACTTAAAGGATACTTATCTTCACATTCCGATACACAAAGATCATCATCGGTTTCTCAGGTTCGCCTTCCTAGACAGGCATTACCAGTTTGTGGCTCTTCCCTTTGGGTTAGCTACGGCACCAAGAATCTTTACGAAGGTTCTGGGGTCACTTCTGGCGGTCCTAAGGCTGCGGGGCATAGCAGTAGCCCCTTACTTAGACGACATTCTGATACAGGCGTCGAATTTCCAAATTGCCAAGTCCCATACGGACATTGTTCTGGCATTCCTGAGGTCTCATGGGTGGAAAGTGAACGAAAAGAAGAGTTCTCTATCCCCTCTCACAAGAGTTTCCTTCCTGGGAACTCTGATAGATTCTGTAGAAATGAGGATTTACCTGACAGAGGACAGGTTGTCAAAACTTCTAAATTCCTGCCGTGTTCTTTATTATACTTCTCGCCCTTCGGTGGCTCAGTGTATGGAAGTAATCGGCTTAATGGTAGCGGCAATGGACATAGTTCCGTTTGCCCGCCTACATCTCAGACCGCTGCAACTCTGCATGCTCAGTCAGTGAAATGGGGATTACACAGATTTGTCCCCTCTACTAAATCTGGATCAAGAGACCAGGGATTCTCTTCTCTGGTGGCTATCTCGGGTCCATCTGTCCAAAGGTATGACCTTCCGCAGGCCAGATTGGACAATAGTAACAACAGATGCCAGCCTTCTGGGCTGGGGTGCAGTCTGGAACTCTCTGAAGGCTCAGGGGTCGTGGACTCAGGAGGAGACACTCCTTCCAATAAACATTCTGGAACTAAGAGCGATATTCAATGCTCTTCAGGCTTGGCCTCAGCTAGCAACAGTGAGGTTCATCAGATTTCAGTCGGACAACATCACGACTGTAGCTTACATCAACCATCAAGGGGGAACAAGGAGTTCCCTAGCGATGTTGGAGGTTTCAAAGATAATTCAATGGGCAGAGATTCACTCTTGCCATCTATCAGCTATCCATATCCTAGGAGTAGAGAACTGGGAGGCAGATTTTCTAAGTCGTCAGACTTTTCATCCGGGGGAGTGGGAGCTCCATCCGGAGGTGTTTGCACAGTTGATTCAACGTTGGGGCAAACCAGAACGCCAAGCTTCCTTGTTACGGATCCAGGTCCAGGGATCCCAAGGCAGTGCTGATAGATGCTCTAGCAGCGCCTTGGTCCTTCAACCTGGCTTATGTGTTTCCACCGTTTCCCCTGCTCCCTCGTCTGATTGCCAAGATCAAACAGGAGAGAGCATCGGTAATTTTGATAGCACCTGCGTGGCCACGCAGGACTTTGTATGCAGATCTGGTGGACATGTCATCCTTTCCACCATGGACTCTGCCTCTGAGGCAGGACCTTCAACTTCAGGGTCCTTTCAACCATCCAAATCTAATTTCTCTGCGGCTGACTGCTTGGAGATTGAACGCTTGATTTTATGAAAGCGTGGTTTCTCCGAGTCAGTCATTGATACCTTAATACAGGCGCGAAAGCCTGTCACCAGGAAAATCTATCATAAGATATGGTGTAAATATCTTCATTGGTGTGAATCCAAGGGTTACTCATGGAGTAAGGTCAGGATTCCTAGGATATATTTTCTCCAAGAAGGATTGGAGAAGGGTTTGTCAGCTAGTTCCGTAAAAGGACAGATTTCTGCTCTGTCTAATTTTTTTGCACAAACGTGTGGCTGAGGTTCCAGACATGCAGGCGTTTTGTCAGGCTTTAGTCAGAATTAAGCCTGTGTTTAAACCTGTTGCTCAGCCTTGGAGTTTAAATTTAGTTCTTAAGGTTCTTCAAGGGTACCAAACCTGTGTTTTTACCTAAGGTGGTATCTAATAAAAATATCAATCAGGAGATTGTTGTACAGTCACTGTGTCCTAATCCTTCTTCAAAGAAGGAACATTCGTGCTTTAAAGTTTTATTTACAAGCTACTAAAGATTTTCGTCAAACATCTGCATTGTTTGTTGTCTACTCTGGACAGAGGAGAGGCCAAAAGGCTTCGGCAACTTCTCTTTCTTTTTGGTTAAGGAGTATAATACGCTTAGCTTATGAGACTGCTGGCCAGCAGCCTCCTGAAAGGATTTCAGCTCATTTTACTAGAGCGGTAGCTTCCACATGGGCTTTTAAAAATGAGGCCTCTGTTGAACAGATTTGTAAGGCGGCGACTTGGTCTTCGCTTCATACTTTTTCAAAGTTCTATAAATTTTATACTTTTGCTTCTTCGGAGGGAAAAAGGTCTTGCAGGCAGTGGTGCCTTCCGTTTAAGCACCTGCCTTGTCCCTCCCTTCATCCGTGTCCTATAGCTTTGGTATTGGTATCCCACAAGTAATGGATGATCCGTGGACTGGATACACCTTACAAGAGAAAACATAATTTATGCTTACCTGATAAATTTATTTCTCTTGTGGTGTATCCAGTCCACGGCCCGCCCTGTCATTTTAAGGCAGGTGTTTTTTATTTTTAAACTACAGTCACCACTGCACCCTATAGTTTCTCCTTTCTCTTGCTTGTCTTCGGTCGAATGACTGGTAGTGGCAGTTAGGGGAGGAGCTATATAGACAGCTCTGCTGTGGGTGATCCTCTTGCAGCTTCCTGTTGGGAAGGAGAATATCCCACAAGTAATGGATGATCCGTGGACTGGATACACCACAAGAGAAATAAATTTATCAGGTAAGCATAAATTATGTTTTTTCTCCCAATAGTAGTTTTACAGTCACCTAAAAGATACACAGTTTACAGAACAGTATTCAGTTACTGTGCAAATACACTCATGGGGGGGGGGGGGGGGGGGGGTTGGGGGAGCACCTTCTGTACCTTGTTTTCTTTAACAAGCTGAAAATTGCATAAAATCTATTTAATTTGCAGCATCTTTAAAACCTCAAAGAGTAGGACAAGCACAGTTTTTGCACAAAATAGAGTAGAAAGATGTGTAATGTTAATTATCTAATCTGAAATGAAACAGAAGAGATGCTGCAATACAGGTCTGACAAAAAACTGCAAAAAAAATAATTTGTATGAGAATTTTAGAAGTTACTTCCTTACTTTGCTAGCGTGATACTTCAAGACAAAACTGCTAGAAATGCAGGAGATAGGATTTGTAACGGTTACCAATGAAGATACAGGCACAAATCTCTTTCTTTCTATATACATATACTATTTTTCCCAGCCTGCAAGTAACAATTTTCTCTGTTTTTTTTATCTGAAATAACAATTTATGTAAGAATTTACCTGATAAATTAATTTCTTTCATATTGGCAAGAGTCCATGAGCTAGTGACATATGGGATATACAATTCTACCAGGAGGGGCAAAGTTTCCCAAACCTCAAAATGCCTATAAATACACCCCACACCACACCCACAATTCAGTTTAACAAATAGCCAAGAAGTGGGGTGATAAAGAAAGGCGTAAAAAGCATCAAAAAAGGAATTTGGAAATAATCGTGCTTTATACAAAAACTCCTAACCACCACAAAAAAGGGTAGGCCTCATGGACTCTTGCCAATATGAAAGAAATTAATTTATCAGGTAAGTTCTTACATAAATTATGCTTTCTTTCATGTAATTGGCAAGAGTCCATGAGCTAGTGACGTATGGGATAGCAATACCCAAGATGTGGAACTCCATGCAAGAGTCACTAGAGAGGGAGGGATTTCTCGCTGAAAAAAAATAATCCACAACCCAAAATATAAGTTAATTCTCATTAAATGAAAAGAAAAAAAACTTAAAACATAAGCAGAAGAATCAAACTGAAACAGCTGCCTGAAGAACTTTTCTACCAAAAACTGCATCAGAAGAAGCGAATACATCAAAATGGTAGAATTTAGTAAATGTATACAAGGAAGACCAGGTTGCTGCATTGCAAATCTGATCAACTGAAGCTTCATTCTTAAAAGCCCACGAAGTGGAGACTGATCTAGTAGAATAAGCTGTAATTCTCTGAGACGGGGCTTGACCCAACCCCAAATAAGCTGAATGAAACCAAAGCTTTAACCACCAAGCCAAATAAACTGCAGAAGCCCTCTGACCTTTCCTAGAACCAGAAAAGATAACAAATAGACTAGAAGTCTTCTTGAAATCTGTAGTAGCTTCAACATATTTCAAGATCTTACCACATCCAAAAAATGGAAGGATTTCTCCAAAGAATTCTTAGGATTATGACACAAGGAAGGGAAAACAATTTCTCTATTAATGTTGTTCGAAATCACAACCTTAGGAAAGAATTTAAATGAAGTCCGCAAAACCGCCTTATCCTGATGAAAAATCAGAAAAGGAGATACACAATAAAGAGTAGATAATTCAGAAACTCTTCTAGCAGAAGAGATGGCCAAAAGGAACAACACTTTCCAAGAAAGTAGTTTAATATCCAAAGAATGCATAGGCTCAAATGGAGGAGCATGTAAAGCCTTCAAAACCAAATTAAGACTCCAAGGAGGAGATATTGATTTAATGACAGGCTTGATACAAACCAAAGCCTGTTAAAAACAGTGAATATCAGGAAGCTTAGCAATCTTTCTGTGAAATAAGACAGAAAGAGCAAAGATTTGTCCCTTCAAGGAACTTGCAGACAAAACCTTATCCAAACCATCCTGAAGAAACTGTAAAATTCTAGGAATTCTGAAAGAATGCCATGCAAATTTATGAGAAGAACACAATGAAACCAAGTCTTCTAAACTCGATAATAAATCTTTCTAGAAACAGATTTACGAGCCTGTAACATAGATGTTCAATTCCCATACCTGTGAGGCCATGCTGGGGCTACCAGCAATACAAATGACTGTTCCATGATGATTTTGGTTATCACTCTTGGAAGAACTAGAGCCGGGAAAATATTAGCAGATTGGTAGCACAAAGGAAGTGTCAACGTATCCACTGCTTCCGCCTGAAGATCCCTGGACCTGGACAGGTACCTGGGAAGTTTCTTATTTAGATGAGAAGCCATCAGATCTATTTCAGGAAGTCCCCACATCTGAACAATCTGATGAAGAGACCACTCCCCCAGATGTAAAGTCTGACGGCTGAGATAATCCGCTTCCCAATTGTCTACACCTGGGATATGTACCACATAAATTAAACAGCTGGATTCCGCCCAAGAAAGTATTCAAGATACTTCTATCATAGCTAGGGGACCGAGTCCCACCCTTATAATTAACATATGCCACAGCTGTGATATTGTCTGTCTGAAAACAAATGAACGGTTCTCTCTTCAACAGAGGCCAAGCCTGAAGAGCCCTGAAAATTGCACAGAGTTCCAAAATATTGATTGATAATCTCGCCTCTTGAGATTCCCAAACCACTTGTGCTGTCAGAGATCCCCAAACAGCTCCCCAACCTGAAAAAACTTGCATCTGTTGTGATCACAGTCCAGGTTGGACGAACCAAAGAGGCCCCTAGAACTATACGATGGTGATCTAACCACCAAGTCAGATATAGTCGAACATTGGGATTCAAGGATATTAATTGTGATATCCTTGTATAATCCCTGCACCATTGATTCAGCATACAAAGCTGGAGAGGTATCATATGAAAACGAGCAAAGGGAATCGCGTCCGATGCTGCAGTCATGAGTCTTAAAACTTCCATGCACAAAGCTACTGAAGGGAATAATAGAGACTGAAGGGAATAATATAGACTGAAGGTTCCGACAAGCTGAAACCAATTAAATTGTCTCTTGTCTGTTATAGACAGTCATGGACACTGAATCTATCTGGAAACCTAAAAAGGTGACCCTTGTCTGAGGAATCAAGGAACTTTTTGGTAAATTGATCCTCCAACCATGTCTTTGAAGAAACAACAGTAGTTGATTTGTGCAAGATTCTGCAGAACGTAAAGACTGAGCAAGTATCAAGATATCGTCCAAATAAGGAAACACCGCAACACCCTGCTCTCTGATAAGAGAGTAGGACACCAAGAACTTTTGAAAAGATTCCTAGAACTGTCGCTAGGCCAAAAAGGTAGCGCAACAAATTGGTAATGCTTGTCTAAAAAAGAGAATCTAAGAAATTGAAAGCAATCTGGATGAATCAGAATATGAAGATATGCATCCTGTAAGTCTATTGTGGGCATATAATGCTCTTCCTGAACAAAAAGCAGAATAGACCTTAAAGCAGGGCTCGACAAACCCAGGAGCCACTGGCTCCTAGAACTTTAACCCTGGCTCCTAACTTTTTTGGTTATTCTCCATATATCTATATACAAATCCCACTGTCTGGCTCCTAAAAATATGTCTGGCTCCTAAATTTTAAACAGATTTGTCAAGCACTGCCTTAAAGTCACCATTTTGAAAGTTGGTACTCTTACATATCGATTCAAAATTTTTAGATCTAAAACTGGTCTGAATAAAATTACTTTCTTTGGGACAATGAAAAGATTTGAATCAAACCCCAGACCCTGTTCCTGAAACGGAACTGGCATGATTACCCCAGATAACTCCAGGTCTGAAACACACTTCAGGAAAGCCTGAGCCTTTACTGAGTTTGCTGGAATGTGTGAGAGAAAACAGAATTTATGCTTACCTGATAAATTACTTTCTCTTACGGTGTATCCAGTCCACGGATTCATCCTTGTGGGATATTCTCATTCCCTACAGGAAGTGCAAAGAGAGCACACAGCAGAGCTGTCCATATAGTTCCCCCTCCGGCTCCGCCCCCCCAGTCATTCGACCGACAGTTAGGAGAAAAAGGAGAAACTATAGGGTGCAGTGGTGACTGTAGTTTGACAAAAATAAATTTAAACCTGACTTAATTGCCAGGGTGGGCCGTGGACTGGATACACCGTAAGAGAAAGTAATTTATCAGGTAAGCATAAATTCTGTTTTCTCTTACATGGTGTATCCAGTCCACGGATTCATCCTTACTTGTGGGATACCAATACCAAAGCTTTAGGACACGGATGAAGGGAGGGAACAAGTCAGGTAACCTAAACTGACGGCACCACTGCTTGCAAAACCTCTCCCAAAAATAGCCTCCGAAGAAGCAAAAGTATCGAATTTGTAAAATTTGGCAAAAGTATGCAGTGAAGACCAAGTCGCTGCTTGACAAATCTGTTCAACAGGAGCCTCATTCTTGAAAGCCCATGTGGAAGCCACAGCTCTGGTGAAATGAGCTGTAATTCGTTCAGGAGGCTGCTGTCCAGCAGTCTCATAAGTCAATCGGATGCTTTTCAGCCAAAGGAAAGAGAGGTAGCAGTAGCTTTTTGACCTCTCCTCTTACCAGAATAGACAACCAAAAAGGATAATGTTTGTCTGAAATCTTTAGTTGCTTTTAAACAGAATTTTAAAGCACGAACCACATCAAGATTGTGTAAAAGCCGTTCCTTCTTAGAAACTGGATTAGGACACAGAGAAGGAAAAATGATTTCCTGGTTAATATTTCTTTCATGTAATTAGCAAGAGTCCATGAGCTAGTGACGTATGGGATATACATTCCTACCAGGAGGGGCAAAGTTTCCCAAACCTCAAAATGCCTATAAATACACCCCTCACCACACCCACAAATCAGTTTTACAAACTTTGCCTCCTATGGAGGTGGTGAAGTAAGTTTGTGCTAGATTCTACGTTGATATGCGCTCCGCAACAGGTTGGAGCCCGGTTTTCCTCTCAACGTGCAGTGAATGTCAGAGGGATGTGAGGAGAGTATTGCCTATTTGAATGCAATGATCTCCTTCTACGGGGTCTATTTCATAGGTTCTCTGTTATCGGTCGTAGAGATTCATCTCTTACCTCCCTTTTCAGATTGACGATATACTCATATATATACCATTACCTCTGCTGATTTTCGTTTCAGTACTGGTTTGGCTTTCTACAACATGTAGACGAGTGTACTGGGCTAAGTCTTATTTTCTGTGACACTCTAAGCTATGGTTGGGCGCTTTTTTTATAAAGTTCTAAATATATGTATTCAAACATTTATTTGCCTTGACTCAGGATGTTCAACATTCCTTATTTTCAGACAGTCAGTTTCATATTTGGGATGATGCATTTGAATCAATCATTTTTTCTTACCTTAAAAAAATTTGACTTTTTCCCTGTGGGCTGTTAGGCTCGCGGGGGCTGAAAATGCTTCATTTTATTGCGTCATTCTTGGCGCAGACTTTTTTGGCGCAAAAAATCTTTTCTGTTTCTGGCGTCATACATGTCGCCGGAAGTTGCGTCATTTTTTGACGTTCTTTTGCGCCAAAAATGTCGGCGTTCCGGATTGTGCGTCATTTTTGGCGCCAAAAGCATTTAGGCGCCAAATAATGTGGGCGTCTTTTTTGGCGCTAAAAAAATATGGGCGTCGCTTTTGTCTCCACATTATTTAACCCCTTAATGACCACAATGTACCCTGTATGTCACTGGTCATTAAGGGTTTTTTCAGGACATAATAGCACAAGTCTAGCAAGAAGATGCTATTAATACCCTCCCTCCAGCAGGCTTTGTGGAATAGAGCAGTTTCAACGCTGGTGGCAAGACCGCGCTAAAAAACAATCAAGTCCCAAAAAAAGGCCAGCGACGTACAGGGTACGTCGCTGGTCCTTAAGGGGTTAAGTCTCATTTTTCATTGCTTCTGGTTGCTAGAAGCTTGTTCTTTGGCATTTTTTCCCATTCCTGAAACTGTCATTTAAGGAATTTGATCAATTTTGCTTTATATGTTGTTTTTTCTCTTACATATTGCAAGATGTCTCATGTTGCATCTGAGCCAGAAGATACTTCAGGAAAATCGCTGCCTGGTGCTGGAACTACCAAAGCTAAGTGTATCTGCTGTAAACTTTTGGTAGCTGTTCCTCCAGCTGTTTGTATTAAATGTCATGACAAACTTGTTAATGCAGAAAATATTTCCTTTAGTAAAATACCATTACCTGTTGCAGTTCCATCAACATCTAATGTTCAGAGTGTTCCTGATAACATAAGAGATTTTGTTTCTGAATCTATTAAGAAGGCTATGTCTGTTATTCCTCCTTCTAGTAAACATAAAAAGTCTTTTAAAACTTCTCTTTATCCAGATGAATTTTTAAATGAACATCATCATTCTGATTCTAATGATTCTTCTGGTTCAGAGGATTCTGTTTCATAGGTTGATGCTGATAAATCTTCATATTTATTTAAAATGGAATTTATTCATCTTTACTTAAAGAAGTCCTAATTGCATTAGAAAACAAAATTTATGCTTACCTGATAAATTCCTTTCTCCTGTAGTGTGGTCAGTCCACGGGTCATCATTACTTCGGGGATATTAACTCCTCCCCAACAGGAAGTGCAAGAGGATTCACCCAGCAGAGCTGCTATATAGCTCCTCCCCTCTACGTCACCTCCAGTCATTCGACCAAGGACCAACGAGAAAGGAGAAGCCAAAGGGTGTAGTGGTGACTGGAGTATAATTCAAAAATTTTTTACTTGCCATAAAAAACAGGCAAGCCGTGGACTGACCACACTACAGGAGAAAGGAATTTATCAGGTAAGCATAAATTTTGTTTTCTCCTGTTAAGTGTGGTCAGTCCACGGGTCATCATTACTTCTGGGATACCAATACCAAAGCTAAAGTACACAGATGACGGGAGGGACAGGCAGGCTCTTTATACGGAAGGAACCACTGCCTGAAGAACCTTTCTCCCAAAAACAGCCTCCGAAGAAGCAAAAGTGTCAAATTTGTAAAATTTGGAAAAAGTATGAAGAGAAGACCAAGTTGCAGCCTTGCAAATCTGTTCAACAGAAGCCTCATTCTTAAAGGCCCAAGTGGAAGCCACAGCTCTAGTAGAATGTGCTGTAATTCTTTCAGGAGGCTGCTGTCCAGCAGTCTCATAGGCTAACCGAATTATGCTACGAAGCCAAAAAGAGAGAGAGGTAGCCGAAGCTTTTTGACCTCTCCTCTGACCAGAATAAACGACAAACAGGGAAGACGTTTGTCGAAAATCCTTAGTTGCCTGTAGATAAAATTTCAGGGCACGGACTACATCTAGATTGTGTAGCAGACGTTCCTTCTTCGAAGAAGGATTAGGACACAAAGATGGAACCACAATCTCTTGATTGATATTCCTGTTAGTGACCACCTTAGGTAGGAACCCAGGTTTAGTACGCAGAACTACCTTGTCTGAATGAAAAATCAGATAAGGAGAATCACAATGTAAAGCGGATAACTCAGAGACTCTTCGAGCCGAGGAAATCGCCATTAAAAATAGAACTTTCCGGGGCGGAGCTTGGTGCTCAACAGAGATGGTGGCGGATTAGAGGAGCTCCGCTAACCACTGCTAAAATAAATGACCACAGAGGGCAAACAACTGGCCGCAAACAAGTGAGGCAGTTTATGAAGGCACACTGACTGATCGGAGAAGGAAGGCAACGACCCCGAAAGTGAGACATAACGGCAATCTGTAAATAGACAGAGGATCATGCGGAGACATCCGCCATCTTGACCACGAGGTCTAACACCTAACAGAGCCGACGGACCTTGAAAGACAACTAGAAACTCACATAGGAGTTCAACAACTCAACGGTACTTAGTGACGGACCCTCACCTTACAGCCAAGTAAGCAGCATCAAGAAAAACGGTCAATATAAGAGACGGGAGGCTGCACAGAGAACCTGCAACACAGGCCGGAAGGCTGACGCAGAGAACAGGCTGAGCGAACACGAGCAGAGACATGTAAGGTGAGAGGGGATAAGTCACCCGGACATATTATAAAACACTCAGCTGTAAACGGAGGTTTGGGGGAACATGACAATGCGGCTATTATACTGCATAACTTAATAAGCATACAATCAAGGCCCAAGATACAGAAAGGGAAGCAAGATGTTGGCTAAATGAATAAGATGCAAACACTCTGATGTAATCCAGATAAAACGATCAAAAATAGGGGATACTACTTTGATTTATTGAGTTGCTGTGGCTAAGCATATAAAGTAGTAAAGATCACCTAACTCAAAGCACCATACCAACATTAGAAGGTGGCGATGCTGATAACTCAGGGCTATGAGGAAAATAACAGCAAGGCAAAAATGAAAATATAATGACCAACAGCAGCTATAAAACGATGTGAATGTATGGGATTTTTTATCTGCAATAACTACTAATAAGTTCACTTGTATTCTGGTAGAAAAAGTCTAATCATTCCACACATTTAACCTCACTAATAAGGGACTATACAAGATTAAACGGTTGTGTACAAATCGCTACTGTCTATGATATAACCACTACTTGCGTGGCTTTGATCTACCACAGCTACTATGACAGCCAGAAAACAATCTAAATCCTCTCAGGGAACTAAAACACCAGCAGCTGCCTTGTTCTTTAAACCTCTTAAAGAGAAAATGTTAGAATCCACAATCAATGCCACAGAAGAAGATATAGACTCTGATTCAGATTCACAGATGCAGGAAGATGACTCTATCCCTGTAACAAAAGCAGACCTGAGAACCCTTGTATCTAAAAAAGATATTAATAAAAACTTTGAGAAACTTTGGGATAAATTCGATGCATTCCAGAATACAGTAACTAACAGTTTAACTGAAATAAAACAAGATGTCACAGATCTGGGGTCTAGAGTAATGGCCCTAGAGGAAGCTGAAACCTCAGTAACAGAGGATCTTACTAATGTTACCCAACAGATATCTACACAACAGCAGGAGATCACTGATTTACAGGACAAATTAGAAGATCTTGAAAACAGAAGCCGCAGATGCAATCTGCGTTTAAAAGGAATCCCAGAATCAATCTCAACAGAGGAACTAAATATCTATTTATTCCAGCTCTTTCAAGCTATTACAGGCGACACAGAGGAAGGAAAATTCAAACTAGAAAGGGCACACAGAGCACTACGAGCCAAACCAAAGGGAGAGGCTCCACCAAGAGATGTGGTAGTTAAATTCTCTAGATTTCCAGAAAAAGAAGAGGTCCTGACAGCAGCACGGAAGAACCCAACATTCAAATTTCAAGGATCAGTGATCCAATTCTACCAGGATCTATGTGTCAAGACACTGCAACGAAGAAGCTGCCTAAGACCTCTTACATCACTTTTAAGGAGACACCAGATCAGATATAGATGGGGGTTCCCCTTCAACCTACACATCACACACAATGGTAAAGCATTGAACCTCAGGGAACCGTCAGAGATACCACTGATTTGTAATAAACTCAATTTGGAAACTCCTGAACTACCACAAACAGAGCAGAATGAAGACAGACCAAAACCATCCACTGGTTTGAACCAGTCGCAAAGACAAAAATGGACAAGGGTCGCAAAGAAAAAAGCTAAGACATGACGCTCTGATACAGAACACAAAAGTGAGAGTCTACGAATCCGAGAAGTAATAGATGATAATCCAAATTGATCTATAAGATACTCAAGTTGGTAACTATTTGCCTGGTCAGATCAGGCCTATCAAAAACAAGTTAAAAGGGACTCAAGACATAGTTTCTGTAAGTAGGGGACGAATGTTAACTATGCCCTAAGACTTTCTAATAATAGCAGTGGGAAAATAATGTATTAACATTATAATTTCTATAGGGAGAGGGGGAGGAGAGGATGAAGGAGGAGTTCTTATTTTCATCTTTATGGTTTTTCTTTTACATGTAGTTAGAAACTGTGAAAGAAACTTGTTTTATATTAATTGTACTGTCTTCAAAAAAGATGCAAGAAATGCTGAACCAAGATTAATATGTATCCTACCAGTATCTAAGCTTGCTTTTGATTGTCTATGTCATTTATCCGAGGTATATGTGAAACTCAAGGAAAGGATAAAGAGAATGAAATTTGACATATCTATCAGCCCTAAGAGAGAAGGGAAAAGATTAATGAGGTTGCGGATCCAGAGGGGAGAGCCCCCGACGCCAAACTGTAAGTAAATGACGGGTGACATACAATTAATTTCGCACAATGTGAGGGGCCTCAACACAGACCATAAAAGAAGGACTGCACTGACTCAATACTTGCGACTTAGAGCTAATATAATATTTATGCAAGAGACCCACTTCACTAAAGACGTGATCCCTAAATACTGGACAAAGTGTTTTACACAACATTACCATTCAACTACGAACAAAAAAAAGAGAGGGGTATCGATTCTAATACATAGATCTCTAGGGTTTGTGATGGAGGAAATGACTAGTGACCCAGAAGGGAGATACCTAATAGTGAGAGGGAGGCTTAGAGACAAACATATTACTCTATGCAATATATATGCACCCAACGAAACACAAATTTCATTCTTCTCCCACATTTCATACCTACTGACACAATGGTCACAAGATAGGATAATATTAGGAGGGGATTTCAATGTTGAAATGTATGCACACCAGCCACAAAATAACTTTAAACTGACTCAAAAACAGTTGAGGCACAACTCCATAGTTAAAAAAATTAAAGAAGTCTTTCTCTCACAGAACATTATGGACTCTTGGGACACCCTATATGGGAAGACATTAGATTACACCTACTACTCACATGTACACAAGAAATACTCAAAACTGGACTATGTTTACTTAAGCCAAATATGGATCCCAGACTTGGTATCATCCACTATACACGCATGTGCATGGTCTGATCACTCCATTGTTCAGGTGACAATTAAAGACACATTTCACATTAGCTCAGCAAGATCATGGAGTTATGACCCTAACGTAATACAGAAACCAGGTATACTAGACTCCACCACACAAGCTTTAAATGAATATTGGACTCTGAATATGGGTACCACAGCTAACTCAATCTATACATGGGCGGCACACAAACCCTACTTAAGGGGGTTACTTATAAAAGAAAAAGCGATCATATCCAAAACTAATAGGAATCAAATTGACTCCTTACAGACTCAGATAGACGCCCTCACTAGACTACACCAACAACAGTTATCAAATACAACATTCCAGGAATTACAGGCTAAGAGACTAGAATTATCAACGATCTTAAATAGGATGTCTATTAGGGCAGCCCATAGGTTGAAAGCATTTTATTTTCTGTACTCCAACAAGCCAGATAAATTTTTAGCACATAAACTCAGGGAACAAACTAAATCTTTCTCCATACCAACTATACAGAGGAGTGATGGCACATACACCTCAAATCCACAAGAGATAGCTGATGAATTTGCTACATATTATGCCCACCTATATGATGGGAAAAAAACAGACCAAAGTGATCTGAAAAGACAACTAGTACATACATTTTTAGACGACTCCAAACTCACACAAATAGATAATACAGTGAATGATGCACTAAACGGGGAGGTGTCGGCTGGGGAGGTCCTGACAGCGATCAAGGAACTTAAGCCAGGGAAGGCGGCTGGTCCGGATGGATTCCCGGGGGAATACTATAAGCTCTTTAAATCAAGTCTAACTCCCCACATAGTTAAATTCTGTAACGACATATTACAAGGAAAAGAAATCCCAAAGGAGATTTTACAAGCTAAAATAATCGTCATACCCAAGCCAGGTCGAAACCCAAAAATATGCCAAAGCTATAGACCGATATCCTTGATTAATCAAGATATAAAGATTTTTACTAAAATCCTGGCAAACAGACTTAAGACACATTTACCAGCCCTAATTCATCCGGACCAGGTGGGGTTCATTTTAGACCGAGAGGCCCCAGACAATATTAGACGCACAATATCCCTGATTGACTATTTAAACAAAACACGGACGCCTTCTCTGCTTCTATCATTGGATGCGGAGAAGGCGTTCGATAGAATAGATTGGGACTACATGCTAGAGGTCATGGCCAAGATGGGATTTGAAGGACCCTTTGTTGAAGCTATAAAAAGTATATACTCATTTCCCACAGCACACATAAGAGCAGCAGGCTACCAGTCTAAAAGGATAGACATTAGAAATGGCACTAGACAGGGCTGTCCCCTATCACCACTCCTGTTTGCAATATGCATAGAACCTCTGGCAGCAAGGATTCGCCTAGCTACAGGAATACATGGGGTCCAAATAGGGGGGGAGGAATTCAAAATCTCTCTATTTGCAGACGACGTTCTCCTCACTCTTACAAAGCCGCTAATATCCCTACCACATCTATACCAAATAATACAAGAATATTCCACTATCTCTGGGTACAAAATTAACCAAGACAAGTGTGAAGCATTACCCATTGCCCTCCCAACTCACACAAAAAAACTAATTGAAACCAATTTCTCACTTATATGGGCCAAAGAGGCAATTAAATACCTAGGAGTTAAAATCTCTAACGACTATACACAACTATATAAACTGAACTATGTCCCTTTATTCAGGGGTATTAGGAAAGAGATTAAAAATTGGAGGGGAGGAGGTTTCTCATGGTATGGCAGACTGACAGCGATTAAAATGAATATCCTCCCAAGACTATTATATCTCTTCAGAGCTCTGCCAATTAAAATTCCCTTACCAGAACTTACTAAACTTCAGACAGATTTGGTCGGCTTTCTCAGAGGGAACAAGAAAGCTAGAATACCCTCACAGGTATTAATGCAACACAGACAACTTGGGGGAGTTGGAGTTCCAAATTTGACTAATTACTACTATTCAGCAAGATTGGCGCAGACTACATTGCTGGGGAAAAAAAATAACACACTGACATGGGTTAGGATTGAGACTCTGATGATGGGTCACGAACACCCAGATGATATTTTATGGGACAGAGAGAAACATAAACAGAAAATGCCAAACACTCCAAAAACTATAGAAGAAATGTTGGCATTGTGGTATTCACTAAACACTAAGCTAGGGCTGCTCCCATCAGATTCACTAATACGACCGTTAAGAACACTGATATGCCAAGATTTTCATAGTCAAATAGGGAAATGGGTGAATAAAGGGCTTTACAGGGTGGCGGACTTTCTCCACAAAGGTAAAATAGCTACATATCAACAGATACAAGAAAAAATATTACCAGATAAATTACATTGGTTTTTGTACTTACAAGTGGCGTCGGCGGTCACTAAGGTACTACCTCAAATAGAGAGGAAAAACCTGACTACAGTTGAAAAGCTATGCAGCACTGACTTCAGACATAAAAAACTAATTTCTATTATCTATCTCACACTGCAAACAGCCAAGTCTACCTCAAAATCTCCTTTGATGATCAAATGGGAACGAGATACTAACACTATATGCTCAAGGGAAGAATGGGAAGAGACACTATATAACTCAGGAAGAGGTATGATTAGTGCTGACTTCAGGGAAAACTGCATAAAAACAGTTTACAGGTGGTATTTAACCCCGGTTATCACTTCACACTACACTCAACACAGAAGTAAGGATTGTTATAGGGGATGCAAGGAAATAGGCACATATATTCATATGTGGTGGGATTGCCCACAGATACAACAAATATGGACTAATTTATCTAGACTATTGAGCGAGGTGCTCTCCGAAGATATTACTTTAACAAAGACTCAAGCTCTATTAAATGAACGAGTGAAACCATTCAATTCAGCAACAAACACATTCATACGCATACTTTGCACAGCCACCAGGATAAGTGTAGCTCGATATTGGAAAACGGGGATACCCTCGTGGGGGGAGGTAATGGAGAAAATTAAGATTACATATAGATTATCTGAGTCGGCGTCATTCATTCAAGCTAACCACGAACAACATCTTAAGATATGGAAATATTGGATACTAAGTGGCCATTAACTATCATATAGGAAAGGGAATGCGTCAATATAGGCAATTGAAGGCTAGGATACACATGGGGAGACGAGGGACAGGGGGCGACATCATAAGACATTTTTTTTAAATCTAGGTTGAACGGGGCTCTCTCCCTGGATCAGCGACAGGATCAAAATGAAGACAGGCAAGTTTTTGGTTGGGTTTAAGTTTAAAGGGGGGAGGGGGGATGGGTGAGTTCTATTGGTTGTTGTTTAAGTTTTATAAAAATGCAGCTACATTAAATAGAGGAAAAAATGCTCAGGGAAGTTTGAACCATTTCAACAGCTCTACAGACACATCCTCTATTCTCAGTCAATCTCAAAGACGAGGTGTAACACATATTGAAAGTGATTACTTCCTGATCCATATTGTTAAAGGTGTAACGATAGAGACTGCTGGCCTTCTGGACTAAGCCTCTTAAATCACAACTGAAGTGATGAACTCTGAACTCAAAGGACTCTTATTGCTAGAGAGAGGAGGGGGAAGGTCTTAATGGAAACTGTAAAAGATGTGTTGTACTTTGTATATGTTGTTCAATAAAAACCATTTCAACTAAAAATAGAACTTTCCAAGATAACAGCTTGATATCCAATGGAATGAAGGGGTTCAAACGGAACACCCTGTAAGACATTAAGAACTAAGTTCAAACTCCATGGTGGAGCAACAGTTTTAAACACAGGCTTGATCCTAGCTAAAGCCTGACAAAAAGCTTGAACGTCCGGAACTTCTGACAGACGTTTGTGTAAAAGAATGGACAGAGCTGAAATCTGTCCCTTTAAGGAACTAGCGGATAAACCCTTTTCTAAACCTTCTTGTAGAAAAGACAATATCCTCGGAATCCTAACCTTACTCCATGAGTAACTCTTGGATTCGCACCAATATAAGTATTTGCGCCATATCTTATGGTAAATCTTTCTGGTAACAGGCTTCCTAGCCTGTATTAAGGTATCAATAACTGACTCAGAAAAACCACGTTTTGATAAAATCAAGCGTTCAATTTCCAAGCAGTCAGCTTCAGAGAAATTAGATTTTGATGTTTGAAGGTACCCTGGATCAGAAGGTCCTGTTTCAGAGGTAGAGACCAAGGTGGACAGGATGACATGTCCACTAGATCTGCATACCAAGTCCTGCGTGGCCATGCAGGCGCTATTAGAATCACTGATGCTCTCTCCTGTTTGATTCTGGCAATCAATCGAGGAAGCATCGGGAAGGGTGGAAACACATAAGCCATCCCGAAGGTCCAAGGTGCTGTCAAAGCATCTATCAGAACCGCTCCCGGATCCCTGGATCTGGACCCGTAACGAGGAAGCTTGGCATTCTGTCGAGACGCCATGAGATCTATCTCTGGTTTGCCCCAACGTCGAAGTATTTGGGCAAAGACCTCCGGATGAAGTTCCCACTCCCCCGGATGAAAAGTCTGACGACTTAAGAAATCCGCCTCCCAGTTCTCCACTCCCGGGATGTGGATTGCTGACAGGTGGCAAGAGTGAGACTCTGCCCAGCGAATTATCTTTGATACTTCCATCATTGCTAGGGAGCTTCTTGTCCCTCCCTGATGGTTGATGTAAGCTACAGTCGTGATGTTGTCCGACTGAAACCTGATGAACCCCCGAGTTTTTAACTGGGGCCAAGCCAGAAGGGCATTGAGAACTGCTCTCAATTCCAGAATGTTTATTGGTAGGAGACTCTCCTCCTGATTCCATTGTCCCTGAGCCTTCAGAGAATTCCAGACAGCACCCCAACCTAGTAGGCTGGCGTCTGTTGTTACAATTGTCCAGTCCGGCCTGCTGAATGGCATCCCCCTGGACAGATGTGGCCGAGAAAGCCACCATAGAAGAGAATTTCTGGTCTCTTGATCCAGATTCAGAGTAGGGGACAAGTCTGAGTAATCCCCATTCCACTGACTTAGCATGCACAATTGCAGCGGTCTGAGATGTAGGCGTGCAAAGGGTACTATGTCCATTGCCGCTACCATTAAGCCGATCACCTCCATGCATTGAGCTACTGACGGGTGTTGAATGGAATGAAGGACACGGCATGCATTTTGAAGCTTTGTTAACCTGTCTTCTGTCAGGTAAATCTTCATTTCTACAGAATCTATAAGAGTCCCCAAGAAGGGAACTCTTGTGAGTGGAAAGAGAGAACTCTTCTTTTCGTTCACCTTCCATCCATGCGACCTTAGAAATGCCAGTACTAACTCTGTATGAGACTTGGCAGTTTGAAAGCTTGAAGCTTGTATCAGAATGTCGTCTAGGTACGGAGCTACCGAAATTCCTCGCGGTCTTAGTACCGCCAGAAGAGCACCCAGAACCTTTGTGAAGATTCTTGGAGCCGTAGCCAATCCGAATGGAAGAGCTACAAACTGGTAATGCCTGTCTAGAAAGGCAAACCTTAGATACCGGTAATGATCTTTGTGAATCGGTATGTGAAGGTAAGCATCCTTTAAATCCACTGTGGTCATGTACTGACCCTTTTGGATCATGGGTAAAATTGTCCGAATAGTTTCCATTTTGAACGATGGAACTCTTAGGAATTTGTTTAGGATCTTTAAATCCAAGATTGGCCTGAAAGTTCCCTCTTTTTTGGGAACCACAAACAGATTTGAGTAAAACCCTTGTCCTTGTTCCGACCGCGGAACCGGATGGATCACTCCCATTAATAAAAGATCTTGTACGCAGCGTAGAAACGCCTCTTTCTTTATTTGGTTTGTTGACAACCTTGACAGATGAAATCTCCCTCTTGGGGGAGAGGATTTAAAGTCCAGAAGGTATCCCTGAGATATGATCTCTAACGCCCAGGGATCCTGGACATCTCTTGCCCAAGCCTGGGCGAAGAGAGAAAGTCTGCCCCCCACTAGATCCGTTCCCGGATCGGGGGCCCTCGATTCATGCTGTCTTAGGGGCAGCAGCAGGTTTCCTGGCCTGCTTGCCCTTGTTCCAGGACTGGTTAGGTCTCCAGCCTTGTCTGTAGCGAGCAACAGCTCCTTCCTGTTTTGGTGCAGAGGAAGTTGATGCTGCTCCTGCTTTGAAATTACGAAAGGAACGAAAATTAGACTGTCTAGCCTTAGGTTTGGCTCTGTCTTGAGGCAGGGCATGGCCTTTACCTCCTGTAATGTCAGCGATAATTTCTTTCAACCCGGGCCCGAATAAGGTCTGCCCTTTGAAAGGAATATTAAGCAATTTAGATTTAGAAGTAACATCAGCTGACCAGGATTTAAGCCACAGTGCTCTGCGCGCCTGAATGGCGAATCCGGAATTCTTAGCCGTAAGTTTAGTTAAATGTACTACGGCATCCGAAATAAATGAGTTAGCTAACTTAAGGGCTTTAAGCTTGTGTGTAATCTCATCTAATGGGGCTGATTCAAGTGTCTCTTCTAGAGACTCAAACCAAAATGCTGCTGCAGCCGTGACAGCCGCAATGCATGCAAGAGGTTGCAATATAAAACCTTGTTGAACAAACATTTTCTTAAGGTAACCCTCTAACTTTTTATCCATTGGATCTGAAAAGGCACAGCTATCCTCCACCGGGATAGTGGTACGCTTAGCTAAAGTAGAAACTGCTCCCTCCACCTTAGGGACCGTTTGCCATAAGTCCCGTGTGGTGGCGTCTATTGGAAACATCTTTCTAAATATTGGAGGGGGTGAGAACGGCACACCGGGTCTATCCCACTCCTTAGTAACAATTTCAGTAAGTCTCTTAGGTATAGGAAAAACGTCAGTACTCGACGGTACCGCAAAATATTTATCCAACCTACACAATTTCTCTGGTATTGCAACTGTGTTACAATCATTCAGTGCCGCTAACACCTCCCCTAGTAATACACGGAGGTTTTCCAGCTTAAATTTAAAATTTGAAATATCTGAATCCAGTCTGTTTGGATCAGAACCGTCACCCGCAGAATGAAGCTCTCCGTCCTCATGTTCTGCAAATTGTGACGCAGTGTCTGACATGGCCCTAATATTATCAGCGCACTCTGTTCTCACCCCAGAGTGATCACGCTTACCTCTTAGTTCTGGTAATTTAGCCAAAACTTCAGTCATAACAGTAGCCATATCCTGTAATGTGATTTGTAATGGCCGCCCAGATGTACTCGGCGCTACAATATCACGCACCTCCCGAGCGGGAGATGCAGGTACTGACACGTGAGGCGAGTTAGTCGGCATAACTCTCCCCTCGTTGTTTGGTGAAATATGTTCAATTTGTACAGATTGACTTATTTAAAGTAGCATCAATACAGTTAGTACATAAATTTCTATTGGGCTCCACTTTGGCTTTAGCACATATAGCACAGATATCTTCCTCTGAATCAGACATGTTTAACACACTAGCAAATAAACTAGCAACTTGGAAATACTTTTCAAGTAATTTACTATAATATGAAAACGTACTGTGCCTATAAGAAGCACAGAAAAAGTTATGACAGTTGAAAATTGATAAACTGAACAGTTATAGCATCAAATCTTTGTAAAAAACACACTTTTAGCAAAGGATTGCTCCCATTAGCAAAGGATAACTAACCCTGATAGCAGGAAAAAAAAAAAAAAAAAAATACAGAAATAAACGTTTTTTATCAGTCAACTACAATCTCACAGCTCTGCTGTGAGTGATTACCTCCCTCAAAACAAGTTTTGAAGACCCCTGAGTTCTGTAGAGATGAACCGGATCATGCAGGGAAGACAAACTTCTGACTGAATTTTTTGATGCGTAGCAAAAGTGCCAAAAAAGGCCCCTCCCCCTCATACACAACAGTGAGAGAGATCAGTAAACTGTCATAAATTAAATAAAAACGACTGCCAAGTGGAAAAAATAGTGCCCAAAACATTTTTTCACCCAGTACCTCAGAAAATTAAACGATTTTACATGCCAGCAAAAAACGTTTAACATAAATAAATTAATTGTTATTAAAAAGCCTGTTGCTAGTCCCTGCAAAATAGGCTAAAGTCTTATGCATACAGTATAATTCCAGTGAAGTGCCATTCCCCAGAATACTGAAGTGTAAAATATACATACATGACAGCCTGATACCAGTTGCTGCTACTGCATTTAAGGCTGAGTTTACATTATATCGGTATGGCAGAATTTTCTCATCAATTCCATTGTTAGAAAATAATAAGCTGCTACATACCTCTTGCAGATTAATCTGCCCGCTGTCCCCTGATCTGAAGTTTACCTCTCCTCAGATGGCCGAGAAACAGCAATATGATCTTAACTACGCCGGCTAAAATCATAGAAAAAACTCAGGTAGATTCTTCTTCAAATTCTACCAGAGAAGGAATAACACACTCCGGTGCTATTATAAAATAACAAACTTTTGATTGAAGGTATAAAACTAAGTATAATCACCACAGTCCTCTCACACATCCTATCTATTCGTTGGGTGCAAGAGAATGACTGGAGGTGACGTAGAGGGGAGGAGCTATATAGCAGCTCTGCTGGGTGAATCCTCTTGCACTTCCTGTTGGGGAGGAGTTAATATCCCAGAAGTAATGATGACCCGTGGACTGACCACACTTAACAGGAGAAATTGAGGATTCTGGTCCTCTTGATACTAAATCTAAACGTTTAGACAAGGTCTTTAAATCTCCTGTAATTATTCCAGAAGTTTTTCCTGTTCCTGGTGCTATTTCTGAAGTAATTTCCAGGGAATGGAATAAATTGGGTAATTCATTTACTCCTTCTAAACGTTTTAAGCAATTATATCCTGTGCCGTCTGACAGATTAGAGTTTTGGGACAAAATCCCTAAAGTTGATGGGGCTATCTCTACCCTTGCTAAACGTACTACTATTCCTACGGCAGATGGTACTTCCTTTATGGATCCTTTAGATAGGAAAATTGAATCCTTTCTAAGAAAAGCTTATTTGTGTTCAGGTAATCTTCTTAGACCTGCTAGATCTTTGGCGGATGTTGCTGCAGCTTCAACTTTTTGGTTGGAAACTTTAGCGCAACAAGTAACAGATCATGATTCTCATAACATTATTATTCTTCTTCAACATGCTAATAATTTTATCTGTGATGCCATTTTTGATATTATCAGAGTTGATGTCAGGTTTATGTCTCTAGCTATTTTAGCTAGAAGAGCTTTATGGCTTAAAACTTGGAATGCTGATATGTCTTCTAAATAGACTCTACTTTCCCTTTCTTTCCAGGGTAATAAATTATTTGGTTCTCAGTTGGATTCTATTATCTCAACTGTTACTGGTGGGAAAGGAACTTTTTTACCACAGGATAAAAAATCTAAGGGTAAAAACAGGGCTAATAATCGTTTTCATTCCTTTCGTTTCAACAAAGAACAAAAGCCTGATCCTTCATCCTCAGGAGCAGTTTCAGTTTGGAAACCATCTCCAGTCTGGAATAAATCCAAGCCTTCTAGAAAAGCAAAGCCAGCTTCTAAGTCCACATGAAGGTGCGGCCCTCATTCCAGCTCAGCTGGTAGGGGGCAGATTACGTTTTTTCAAAGAAATTTGGATCAATTCTGTTCACAATCTTTGGATTCAGAACATTATTTCAGAAGGGTACAGAATTGGTTTCAAGATAAGACCTCCTGCAAAGAGATTCTTTCTTTCCCGTGTCCCAGTAAACCCAGCGAAAGCTCAAGCATTTCTGAAATGTGTTTCAGATCTAGAGTTGGCTGGAGTAATTATGCCAGTTCCAGTTCTGGAACAGGGGCTGGGGTTTTATTCGAATCTCTTCATTGTACCAAAGAAGGAGAATTCCTTCAGACCAGTTCTGGATCTAAAAATATTGAATCGTTATGTAAGGATACCAACATTCAAAATGGTAACTATAAGGACTATCCTGCCTTTTGTTCAGCAAGGGCATTATATGTCTACAATAGATTTACAGGATGCATATCTGCATATTCCGATTCATCCAGCGCACTATCAGTTTCTGAGATTCTCTTTCTTAGACAAGCATTACCAGTTTGTGGCTCTGCCGTTTGGCCTAGCAACAGCTCCAAGAATTTTTACAAAAGTTCTCGGTGCCCTTCTATCTGTAATCAGAGAACAGGGTATTGTGGTATTTCCTTATTTGGACGATATCTTGGTACTTGCTCAGTCTTCACATTTAGCAGAATCTCATACGAATCGACTTGTGTTGTTTCTTCAACATCATGGTTGCAGGATCAATTCACTAAAAAGTTCATTGATTCCTCAGACAAGGGTAACCTTTTTGGGTTTCCAGATAGATTCAGTGTCCATGACTCTGTCTTTGACAGACAAGAGACGTCTAAAATTGATTTCAGCTTGTCGAAACCTTCAGTCACAATCATTCCCTTCGGTAGCCTTATGCATGGAAATTCTAGGTCTTATGACTGCTGCATCGGACGCGATCCCCTTTGCTCGTTTTCACATGCGACCTCTTCAGCTCTGTATGCTGAACCAATGGTGCAGGGATTACACAAAGATATCTCAATATCTTTAAAACCGATTGTACGACACTCTCTGACGTGGTGGACAGATCACCATCGTTTAGTTCAGGGGGCTTCTTTTGTTCTTCCGACCTGGACTACAATTTCAACAGATGCAAGTCTTACAGGTTGGGGAGCTGTGTGGGGGTCTCTGACAGCACAAGGGGTTTGGGAAACTCAGGAGGTGAGATTACCGATCAATATTTTGGAACTCCGTGCAATTTTCAGAGCTCTTCAGTCTTGGCCTCTTCTGAAGAGAGAATTGTCCATTTGTTTTCAGACAGACAATGTCACAACTGTGGCATACATCAATCATCAAGGAGGGACTCACAGTCCTCTGGCTATGAAAGAAGTATCTCGAATTCTGGTTTGGGCGGAATCCAGCTCCTGTCTAATCTCTGCGGTTCATATTCCAGGAATAGACAATTGGGAAGCGGATTATCTCAGTCGCCAAACGTTGCATCCGGGCGAATGGTCTCTTCACCCAGAGGTATTTCTTCAGATTGTTCAAATGTGGGAACTTCCAGAAATAGATCTGATGGCTTCTCATCTAAACAAGAAACTTCCCAGGTATCTGTCCAGATCCCGGGATCCTCAGGCGGAGGCAGTGGATGCATCATCACTTCCTTGGAAGTATCATCCTGCCTATATCTTTCCGCCTCTAGTTCTTCTTCCAAGAGTAATCTCCAAGATTCTGAAGGAATGCTCGTTTGTTCTGCTGGTAGCTCCAGCATGGCCTCACAGGTTTTGGTATGCAGATCTTGTCCGGATGGCCTCTTGCCAACCGTGGACTCTTCCGTTAAGATCAGACCTTCTGTCGCAAGGTCCTTTTTTCCATCAGGATCTGAAATCCTTAAATTTAAAGGTATGGAGATTGAACGCTTGATTCTTGGTCAAAGAGGTTTCTCTGACTCTGTGATTAATACTATGTTACAGGCTCGTAAATCTGTATCTAGAGAGATATATTATAGAGTCTGGAAGACTTGTATTTCTTGGTGTCTTTCTCATCATTTTTCCTGGCATTCTTTTAGAATTCCGAGAATTTTACAGTTTCTTCAGGATGGTTTAGATAAAGGTTTGTCCGCAAGTTCCTTGAAAGGTCAAATCTCTGCTCTTTCTGTTCTTCACAGAAAGATTGCTAATCTTACTGATATTCATTGTTTTGTACAAGCCTTGGTTCATATAAAACCTGTCATTCAGTCAATCTCTCCTCCTTGGAGTTTGAATTTGGTTCTGGGGGCTCTTCAAGCTCCTCCGTTTGAACCTATGCATTCATTGGACATTAAATTACTTTCTTGGAAAGTTTTGTTCCTTTTGGCCATCTCTTCTGCCAGAAGAGTCTCTGAATTGTCTGCTCTTTCTTGTGAGTCTCCTTTTCTGATTTTTCATCAGGATAAGGCAGTGTTGCGAACTTCTTTTGAATTTTTACCTAAGGTTGTGAATTCCAACAACATTAGTAGAGAAATTGTAGTTAATTCATTATGCCCTAATCCTAAGAATTCTAAGGAGAAATCATTGCATTCTTTGGATGTTGTTAGAGCTTTGAAATATTATGTTGAAGCTACTAAGAATTTCCGAAAGACTTCTAGTCTATATGTCATCTTTTCCGGTTCTAGAAAAGGCCAGAAAGCTTCTGCCATTTCTTTGGCATCTTGGTTGAAATCTTTAATTCATCATGCCTATGTTGAGTCGGGTAAAACTCCGCCTCAGAGGATTACAGCTCATTCGACTAGGTCAGTTTCTACTTCCTGGGCGTTTAAGAATGAAGCTTCGGTTGATCAGATTTGCAATACTTTTTTTGCATACTTTTACTAAATTCTACCATTTTGATGTGTTTTCTTCTTCTGAAGCAGTTTTTGGTAGAAAAGTACTTCAGGCAGCTGTTTCAGTTTGAATCTTCTGCTTATGTTTTCATTTAAACTTTATTTTGGGTGTGGATTATTTTCAGCAGGAATTGGCTGTCTTTATTTTATCCCTCCCTCTCTAGTGACTCTTGCGTGGAAAGATCCACATCTTGGGTAGTCATTATCCCATACGTCACTAGCTCATGGACTCTTGCTAATTACATGAAAGAAAACATAATTTATGTAAGAACTTACCTGATAAATTCATTTCTTTCATATTAGCAAGAGTCCATGAGGCCCACCCTTTTTTGTGGTGGTTATGATTTTTTTGTATAAAGCACAATTATTCCAATTCCTTATTTTTTATGCTTTCGCACTTTTTTCTTATCACCCCACTTCTTGGCTATTCGTTAAACTGATTTGTGGGTGTGGTGAGGGGTGTATTTATAGGCATTTTGAGGTTTGGGAAACTTTGCCCCTCCTGGTAGGAATGTATATCCCATACGTCACTAGCTCATGGACTCTTGCTAATATGAAAGAAATGAATTTATCAGGTAAGTTCTTACATAAATTATGTTTCTTATTAGAAACCACTTTCGGAAGGAAACCAGATTTTGTACGCAAAACAACCTTATCTGCATGGAACACCAGATAGGGTGAATTACACTGCAAAGCAGACAATTCTGAAACTCTTCGAGCAGAAGAAATAGCTACCAAAAACAAAACTTTCCAAGATAATAACTTAATATCTATGGAATGTAAAGGTTCAAACGGAACCCCTTGAAGAACTGAAAGAACTAAATCTAGACTCCATGGAGGAGCCACAGGTTTATAGACAGGCTTGATTCTAACTAAAGCCTGTGCAAACCCTTGAACGTCTGGTACTTCTGCCAGACGCTTGTGTAACAGGATAGACAGAGCAGATATCTGTCCCTTTAAGGGACTAGCTGACAACCCTTTCTCCAATCCTTGTTGGAGAAAAGACAAAATCCTAGGAATCCTAATCTTACTCCACGAGTAACCCTTGGATTCACACCAACAAAGATATTTCCGCCATATCTTATGGTAAATTTTCCTGGTGACAGGCTTTCTAGCCTGGATCAAAGTATCTATAACTGATTCAGAGAACCCACGCTTAGATAGAATTAAGCGTTCAATCTCCAAGCAGTCAGTTGCAGAGAAACTAGATTTGGATGCTTGAATGGACCTTGTATTAGAAGATCCTGCCTCGATGGCAGAGTCCATGGTGGAACAGATGACATGTCCACTAGGTCTGCATACCAAGTCCTGCGTGGCCACGCAGGCACTATCAAAATTACCGAAGCCTTCTCCTGTTTGATTCTGGTTACCAGACGAGGGAGAAGGGGAAACGGTGGAAAGACATAAGCCAGATTGAAGGACCAAGGCGCTACTAGAGCATCTATCAATGCCGCCTTGGGGTCCCTGGACCTGGATCCGTAAAGAGGAAGTTTGGTGTTCTGACGGGACGCCATCAGATCCAACTCTGGAATGCCCTATAGCTGGGTCAGCTGAGCAAAAACCTCCGGATGGAGTTCCCACTCCCCCGGGTGAAAAGTCTGACGACTCAGAAAATCCGCCTCCCAGTTGTCTACTCCTGGGATGTGAATTGCAGATAGATGGCAGGAGTGATCCTCCGCCCATTCGATGATCTTTGATACTTCTTTCATCGCTAGGGAACTCTTTGTTCCTCCTTGATGATTAATGTACGCTACAGTCGTGATGTTGTCCGACTGAAATCTGATTAACTTGGCCGCCGCTAGTTGAGGCCATGCCTGGAGCGTGTTGAATATCGCTCTCAGTTCCAAAATGTTTATTGGGAGAAGAGACTCTTCCCGAGACCATAGGCCCTGAGCTTTCAGGGAGTCCCAGACCGCACCACAGCCTAACAGACTGGCATCGGTCGTGACAATGATCCACTCTGGTCTGCGGAAGCACATTCCCTGAGACAGGTGATCCTAAGACAACCACCAGAGAAGAGAATCTCTGGTTTTCTGGTCCATTTGTATTTGAGGAGACAAATCTGCATAATCCCCATTCCACTATTTGAGCATGCACAGTTGCAGTGGTCTGAGATGAATTCGGGCAAAGGGGACAACGTCCATTGCCGCAACCATTAACCCGATTACCTCCATGCACTGAGCTACAGAAGGCCGAGGAATGGAATGAAGAACTCGGCAAGTAGTTAAAAGTTTTAACTTCCTGACCTCCGTCAGAAATATTTTCATTTCTACTGAGTCTATTAGCGTTCCCAGGAAGGGAACCCTTGTGAGCGGAGACAGAGAACTTTTTTCGACGTTCACCTTCCACCCGTGAGACCTTAGAAAGGCCAGAACAATTTCTGTATGAGCCTTGGCTCCTTGAAAAGACGACGCCTGAATTAATATGTCGCCCAGGTAAGGTGTTACTGCAATGCCCCGCGGTCTTAGTACCGTTAGAAGGGACCCTAGCACCTTTGTGAAAATTTTTGGAGCAGTGGCCAACCCGTAAGGAAGGGCCACAAACTGGTAATGCTTTTCCAGAAAGGCGAACCTTAGGAATTGATGGTGATCTTTGTGGATAGGAATATGAAGGTACGCATTCTTTAAATCCACGGTAGTCATATATTGACCTTCCTGGATAATCGGTAAGATTGTCCGAATGATTTCCATCTTGAATGATGGAACTCTGAGGAATTTGTATAGAATTTTTAAATCCAGGATTGGCCTGAAAGTTCCTTCCTTTTTGGGAACTACAAACAGGTTTGAGTAAAAACCCAGTCCTTGATCTGCAATTGGAACTGGGTGTATCACTCCCATCTTCAGAAGATCTTCAACACAGCGTAAGAACGCCTGTTTCTTTGTCTGGTCTGAAGACAAACGAGAAAAGTGGAACCTTCCCCTTGGAGGAGAGTCCTTTAATTCTAGAAGATACCCCTGAGCAACGATTTCTAATGCCCAGGGATCTGGAACATCTCTTGCCCAAGCCTGAGCAAAGAGAGAAATTCTGCCCCCTACTAGATCCGGTCCCGGATCGGGGGCTACCCTTTCATGCTGTCTTGGTAGCAGCAGTAGGGTTCTTGGCCTGTTTACCCTTGTTCCAGCCCTGCAAAGGCTTCCATGTTGCTTTGGGCTGGGAAGAGTTACCCTCTTGCTTTGCGGTTGCAGAGGTTGAAGCAGGTCCGCTCCTGAAGTTGCGAAAGGAGCGAAAATTAGCCTTGTTTTTAGCCTTAAAAGGTCTATCTTTTGGGAGGGCATGGCCCTTTCCCCCAGTGATATCTGAAATAATTTCTTTCAACTCTGGCCCGAATAGGGTCTTTCCCTTGAAAGGAATATTAAGTAATTTTGTTTTGTACGACACGTCAGCCGACCATGATTTGAGCCAAAGCGCTCTTCGCGCCACAATGGCAAAACCAGAATTTTTCGCCGCTAACTTAGCTAATTGTAAAGCGGCATCTGTGATGAATTAGCCAGCTTTAGAGCATGAATTCTATCCAAGACTTCGTCATATGAAGTCTCCCTCTGGAGCGACTCCTCCAGCGCCTCAAACCAAAAAGCCGCTGCAGTAGTTACAGGAATAATGCAGGCAATTGGTTGAAGAAGGAAACCTTGTTGAACAAATATTTTCTTTAGTAAACCTTCTAATTTTTTATCCATAGGATCTTTGAAAACACAACTGTCTTCTATTGGTATAGTTGTGCGCTTAGCTAGTGTTGAAACTGCTCCCTCTACCTTAGGGACCGCCTGCCACGCGTCCCGCCTGGGGTCAGTTATGGGGAACATTTTCTTAAAGATAGGGGGGGGAACAAAAGGTATGCCTGGTCTCTCCCACTCCCTAGTCACATATATCCGCCACCCTCTTCGGGATCGGAAACGCATCAGTGTATACAGGGACTTCTAGAAACTTGTCCATTTTACACAATTTTTCTGGGACCACCATGGGATCACAATCATCTAACGTAGCTAAAACACAGTACGCGGAGGTGTTCCAGCTTAAATTTAAACGCTAAGGAATCTGATTCTGCCCGCTGAGAAATTTTACCTGCGTCAGAAATTTCTCCCTCAGACAGTACATCCCTCACCGCCACGTCAGAGGGTTGTGAGGGTACAACAGATAAATCATCCAACACTTCTGATTGCTCATCCTCTGTTCTTAAAACTGAGCTATCACGTTTTTTAGGAAAAAAACTGGCAGTTTGGATAGAAATGCCGCAAGGGAATTATCCATGACTGCTGCTAATTGTTGTAAAGTAATAGGGGCCAATGCGCTAGAGGTACTAGGCATCGCTTGCGTGGGCGTAACTGGTGTCGACACATGGGGAGAGGAAGGAGGACTATCCTCGTTACCTTCCGTTAAAGAATCATCTTGGGCTACATTTTTAAGTGTCACTGCATGGTCTTTAAAATGTTTAGATACCTTAGCACACTTTAAACACAAATGTAAAAGGGGGTACCGGCATGGCTATTAAACTCATAGAACAAGGTCTATCTGTAGGCTCAGACATGTTAAACAGACTTAGACAGCACTCAAATACAATAAAATACAATTTTTGAAAAAACGGTACTGTGACTTTAAATAATAAAAAGCGCACACTATTTTACTAAACCTCCAAAAATCATACAATCTTTATGAAATTTGCACCATATGATCCTAATGCTTTGAAATGATTGCACAGTAAATTTCAAGTCAATTACTGCCCAAACCGGAGCAAATTAGCCATGCCACAGCCTTTGCTGTGGTCCTACCTTCCTTGGGGATTAGTTTTGATCGAAAATAAGCCTCTCTGAAGTCCTTAAGTAATCTTTGGACCCTTCACATGGATCTGCATGAAGCTGTTTGCAAAATCAACTGCGCAACAGAGGCGCGAAATTCAGGCCCCCTCCATCTTCACTCTGGAGTTGTGGGGCCTACCCAAGCCAAAATAGGTGTCTAAATATATGCCATGCGGAATAAACCCCCAAAAAAGTGTTTCAAATGTAATATAAACTTGTATAAATATCAGATTTTTGTAAAAAAAATAATAGATTGCCCCTTAACAGTGTCCACCAGTGTTTTGAGCCCTTACAAATAAGCCTTCCTTCTATACTAAGTCTCAGAATATGGCTTACCTTTCCCACATGGGGATTCTTGTCAGTCTTCTAGCATTACTAAGTCTTGACTAGAAAAAAATGACTGAAACATACCTTAAAGCAGTTAAGCCTGCAAACTGTTCCCCCCAACTGAAGTTTTCCGGTACTCAACAGTCCTGCGTGGGAACAGCAATGGATTTTAGTTACAAGGTGCTAAAATCATTTTCCTCTCAGCAGAAATCTTCATTTTCTGCCTCAGAGTAAATAGTACAAACCGGTACAATTTTAAAATAACAAACTTTTGATTGAAGAAATAAAAAAACTACAAACTAACACCACATTCCCTTTACACTCCCGTGGAGATGCTACTTGTTAGAGCGGCAAAGAGAATGACTGGGGGGGGGCGGAGCCTGAGGGGGAGCTATATGGACAGCTCTGCTGTGTGCTCTCTTTGCACTTCCTGTAGGGAATGAGAATATCCCACAAGTAAGGATGAATCCGTGGACTGGATACACCCTGTAAGAGAAAAAAAATCTTCTCACAGGCGGTCTTACTCTGAATCCTATTCTGTACCCCTGAGAGACAATATTCTGAATCCAATGATTTTGGACTGAATTGATCCAAACACCTTAGAAAAATCTTAATCTGCCCCTACCAGCTGCGCTGGAATAAGAGCGGCACCTTCTTGCGGACTTAGGGGCTGGCTTTGATCTCTTAAATGGCTTGGATTTATTCCAATTTGAAGAAAGCTTATAATTGGAAACAGATTCCTTGGAGAAGAATTAGGTTTCTGTTCCTTATTTAAGAACGAAAACGGTTAGAAGCTTTAGATTTACCCTTAGATTTTATCTTGAGGCAAAAAACTCCCTTCCCCCCCCAGTGACAGTTTAAATTATTGAATCCAACTGTGAACCAAATAATTTATTACCTTGGAAGGAAAGAAATAGCAATCTTGACTTAGAAGTCATATCAACATTCCAAGATTTCAGCCGCAAAGCTCTTCTAGCTAAAATAGCTAAAGACAGAGATTTAATATCAATTTTGATATCAAAAATGGCATCACAAATTAAATTAGCATGTTGAATCAAGTTAACAATGCTAGACAAATCATGATTCGATACTTGTTATGCTAAAGTTTCCAACCATTAAGTTGAGGCAGTTGCAACATCAGCCAAAGAAATTGCAGGCATAAGAAGAAGACCTGAAAATAAATAAGCTTTCCTTAGATAATATTCACATTTCCTATCTAAAGGATCTTTAAAAGAAATACTATCTTCCGTAGGAATAGTAGTACGTTTGGGAAAAGATCCCCAAAGTTGATAAGGCTATCTCTCTACTCTTGCTAAACTCCAATCTAACTGCTGGCAAAGGATACAATTTTTTAAACTTTAAAGAAGGAATAAAAGAAGTACCAGGCCTAATTCCATTCCTTAGAAATCATATCAGAAATAGCATCAGGAACTGAAAAAAACCCTCTAAAAACATAATTTATGCTTACCTGATAAATTTATTTTTCTTGTGGTGTATCCAGTCCATGGATCATCCATTACTTGTGGGATAGTCTCCTTCCCAACAGGAAGCTGCAAGAGGATCACCCACAGCAGAGCTGTCTATATAGCTCCTCCCCTGCCACTACCAGTCATTCGACCGAAGACAAGCAAGAGAAAGGAGAAACTATAGGGTGCAGTGGTGACTGTAGTTTAAAAATAAAAAACACCTGCCTTAAAATGACAGGGCGGGCCGTGGACTGGATACACCACAAGAGAACTAAATTTATCAGGTAAGCATAAATAATGTTTTCTCTTGTAAGGTGTATCCAGTCCACGGATCATCCATTACTTGTGGGATACCAATACCAAAGCTATAGGACACTGATGAAGGGAGGGACAAGGCAGGCACTTAAACGGAAGGCACCACTGCCTGCAAGACCTTTCTCCAAAAAATAGCCTCCGAAGAAGAAAAAGTATCAAATTTATAGAACTTTGAAAAAGTATGAAGCGAAGACCAAGTCGCCGCCTTACAAATCTGTTCAACAGAAACCTCATTTTTAAAAGCCCATGAGGAAGCTACCGCTCTAGTAGAATGAGCTGAAATCCTTTCAGGAGGCTGCTGGCCAGCAGTCTCATAAGCTAAGCGTATTATACTCCTTAGCCAAAAAGAAAGAGGTTGCCGAAGCCTTTTGGCCTCTCCTCTGTCCAGAGTAGACAACAAACAATGCAGATGTTTGACGAAAATCTTTAGTAGCTTGTAAATAAAAAACTTTAAAGCACGAACCACGTCAACATTGTGTATAAGACGTTCCTTCTTTGAAAAAGGATTAGGACACAGTGACGGTACAACAATCTCCTGATTGATATTTTTATTAGATACCACCTTAGGTAAAAAAACAGGTTTGGTACGTAACACTACCTTATATGAATGAAAAATGAGATAAGGGGAATCACATTGTAAAGCTCGAAACTCTTCGAGCCGAGGAGATAGCTACTAAAAACAGAACCTTCCAGGATAAGAGCTTAATATCTATGGAATGCAAAGGTTCAAACGGAACCCCTTGAAGAACCTTAAGAACTAAATTTAAACTCCAAGGCGGAGCAACAGGTTTAAACACAGGCTTGATTCTGACTAAAAAAAGCCTGACAAAACGCCTGCACGTCTGGAACCTCAGCCAGACGTTTGTGCAAAAGAATAGACAGAGCAGAAATCTGTCCTTTTAAGGAACTAGCTGACAAACCCTTCTTCAATCCTTCTTGGAGAAAAGATAATATCCTAGGAATCCTGACCTTACTCCATGAGTAACCCTTGGATTCACACCAATGAAGATATTTACACCATATCTTATGATAGATTTTCCTGGTGACAGGCTTTCGCGTCTGTATTAAGGTATCAATGACCGACTGAGAAACCACGCTTTGATAAAATCAAGCGTTCAATCTCCAAGCAGTCAGCCGCAGAGAAATTAGATTTGGATGGTTGAAAGGACCCTGAAGTAGAAGGTCCTGCCTCAGAGGCAGAGTCCATGGTGGAAAGGATGACATGTCCACCAGATCTGCATACCAAGTCCTGCGTGGCCACGCAGGTGCTATCAAAATTACAGATGCTCTCTCCTGTTTGATCTTGGCAATCAGACGAGGGAGCAGGGGAAACGGTGGAAACACATAAGCCAGGTTGAAGGACCAAGGCGCTGCTAGAGCATCTATCAGCGCTGCCTTGGGATCCCTGGACCTGGATCCGTAACAAGGAAGCTTGGCGTTCTGGAGACGCCATGAGATCCAGTTCTGGTTTGCCCCAACGTTGAATCAACTGTGCAAACACCTCCGGATGGAGCTCCCACTCCCCCGGATGAAAAGTCTGACGACTTAGAAAATCTGCCTCCCAGTTCTCTACTCCTGGGATATGGATAACTGATAGATGGCAAGAGTGAATCTCTGCCCATTTAATTATCTTTGAAACCTGAAGAGCATTGAATATCGCTCTTAGTTCCAGAATGTTTATTGGAAGGAGTGCCTCCTCCTGAGTCCACGACCCCTGAGCCTTCAGAGAGTTCCAGACTGCACCCCAGCCCAAAAGGCTGGCATCTGTTGTTACTATTGTCCAATCTGGCCTGCGGAAGGTCATACCTTTGGATAGATGGACCCGAGATAGAAACCATAAAAGAGAATCCCTGGTCTTTTGATCCAGATTTCATAGAGGGGACAAATCTGTGTAATCCCCATTCCACTGACTGAGCATGCAGAGTTGCAGCGGTCTGAGATGTAGGCGGACAAACGGAACTATGTCCATTGCCGCTACCATTAAGCCGATTACTTCCATACACTGAGCCACCGAAGGGCGAGAAGTATAATAAAGAACACGGCAGGAATTTAGAAGTTTTGACAACCTGTCCTCTGTCAGGTAAATCCTCATTTCTACAGAATCTATCAGAGTTCCCAGGAAGGAAACTCTTGTGAGAGGGGATAGAGAACTCTTCTTTTCGTTCACTTTCCACCCATGAGACCTCAGGAATGCCAGAACAATGTCCGCATGGGACTTGGCAATTTGGAAATTCAACGCCTGTATCAGAATGTCGTCTAAGTAAGGGGCTACTGCTATGCCCCGCGGCCTTAGGATCGCCAGAAGTGACCCCAGAACCTTCGTAAAGATTCTTGGTGCCGTAGCTAACCCAAAGGGAAGAGCCACAAACTGGTAATGCCTGTCTAGGAAGGCGAACCTGAGAAACCGATGATGATCTTTGTGTATCGGAATGTGAAGATAAGTATCCTTTAAGTCCACGGTAGTCATGTATTGACCCTCCTGGATCATAGGTAGGATGGTTCAAATAGTCTCCATCTTGAAAGATGGGACCCCGAGAAATTTGTTTTAACAGTCACAACAAACTGCCACAGCTCTGCTGTGGCCCTACCTGCCCATACAACAACTTTTGAAGGCACAAAAACCCTTTGTAGAGGTCCTAAGTGTTCAGGGGACTCTTTCAGGGAAGCTGGAAGTCTCAAGCTGCAAAAACTACTGCACGATTTAGGCCTGAAATTAGGCTCCTCCCAACCTGTACTCACAGTGAGAGGGCCATAAAAAACTATCCCTAGGCAAAATCTAGCCAGCCATGTGGAAAAAACTGGGCCCCAATAAAGTTTTATCACCAATATGTAGAAAAAAACGTTTAAACACTTCCAGCAAACATTCTTATTTTCAGTAATGTGAGAAAGTAATGAGATTACCTTTTACAGCAAGCATGATACTAGTCGTTATTAAATCACTGTAATCAGTCTTACCTTAAATAAATCCATTATTAACAGCATTTTCTAGCATATTCATTTGTCTAGAAAAATTTAATCTAGACATACCTCATAGCAGGAGACCCTGCACGCCATTCCCCCAGCTGAAGTTACCTCATCTCTTCAGTTATGTGTGAGAACAGCAATGGATCTTGGTTACAACCTGCTAAGATCATCAAAAACCACAGGCAGACTCTTCCTCAACTTTCTGCCTGAGGCTAAAATAGTACAACTCCGGTACCATTTGAAAATAAACTTTTGATTGAAGATAAACTACATAAATTCACCACATCTCTCTAGCTACTTCCTATCGTGTCGAGAGCTGCAAGAGAATGACTGGTAGTGGCAGTTAGGGGAGGAGCTATATAGACAGCTCTGCTGTGGGTGATCCTCTTGCAGCTTCCTGTTGGGAAGGAGAATATCCCACAAGTAATGGATGATCCGTGGACTGGATACACCTTACAAGAGAAATAACCACAGGTGGTTTATAAACAGAATTTAAACGTTTACTAGCTTTAATATTAAGAGGACTAGTCTCCTCAATATCCAATATAATCAACACTTCTTCAACAAAGAACAAATGTACTCCATTTAAAATAAATAAGTAGATTTGTCAGTGTCAATATCTGAGTAAGTATCTTCTGAATCAGGTAGATCTCATCAGAGGAGGATAATTCAGTATGTTGTCGGTCATTTGAAATTTCATCAACTTTATGAGAAGTTTTAAAAGACCTTTACATTTATTAGAAGGCGAGATGGCAGACAAAGCCTTCTGAATAGAATCAGCAATAAATTCTTATAAATTCCCAGGTATATCTTGTACATTAGATGTTAAAAGAACAGCAACAGGCAATGTACTATTACTGACAGACACATTCTCTGCATGTAAAAGTTTATCATGACAACTTATTACAAAACAAAGCTGGAGATATAATCTCCATAAGATTACAACAAATGTACTTAGCTTTGGTAGAACTGTTATCAGTCAGCAGGATTCCAACAGTGTTTTCTGAGACAGGATCAGATTGAGACATCTTGCAAATGTAAGAGAAAAAACAACATATAAAGCCGGAAATGACGAATTTGCCTCATCGAACGTAACTTTGCGGCAAAAAAAATCTCGCACCAAAAATGACGCAATATAGTTTGCCATTTTGCGCCCTTGCGAGCCTAATTCTGCCCGCAAATTTAAAATGACAATTTGAAAAAAGACTATACCCCAGGTAAGAAATACATTTTCCTAAAAAATGCATTTCCCAGATATGAAACTGACAGTCTGCAAAATGAAATATACTGAAACCTGAATCATGGCAAATATAAGTACAATACATATATTTAGAACTTTATATAAACACATAAAGTGCCAAACCATAGCTGACAGTGTCTTAAGTAAATGAAAACATACTTACCAAAGACACCCATCCACATATAGCAGATAACCGTTTCAGTACTGGTTTGGCTATCAGTAGAGGTAATGGAATATGAGAGTATATCGTTGATCTGAAAAGGGAGGTAGGAGATGAATCTCTACGACCGTTAACAGAGAACCTATGAAATAGATCCCCGTGAGGAAAACCATTGCATTCAATAGGCGATACTTCCTTCACATCCCTCTGACATTCACTGTACTCTGAGAGGAATCGGGCTTCAAAATGCTGAGAAGCGCATATCAACGTAGAAATCTTAGCGCAAACTTACTTCACCACCTCCATAGGAGGCAAAGTTTGTAAAGCTGAATTGTGAGTGTGGTGAGGGGTGTATTTATAGGCATTTTGAGGTTTGGGAAACTTTGCCCCTCCTGGTAGGATTGTATATCCCATACGTCACTAGTTCATGAACTCTTGCCAATTACATGAAAGAAACAAATAGTCTATTTAAAACAACAAATATTGCCTGATTACAGTACTGTACTATATTTCTGAGGGTACTATCTATACAAAAGTATTAAAATTGAAGCAGCTTGGGGGCGGAGCCTGGCTTCAGCTAAGATGACTGTGTAACTCCGGTGCTCTGCAAAGAAGGGCTCTATTATCAATCTGGAGCTGTTCAACTGAACCAAACATCAATTAAAGGTGCCCTGGGGTAATCCTAATAACCGGAGAAGCTATAGATCAACTACCAACTCCTCAGTGCTAACCCATGTTACAATAAAGCACCTAGAGCGACGGAGGGTATTGTGAGGGATTGACAACTTGTTCAAGGAGTACCGGACGGTGGGCAACACACTGGATCAACGGCTGATAGAAAGAGAAAGGTAGCGCAACCGTTCCGGTCTCCCCTGCGGTGAGAACAGATGACCAATTCCTGAGTACAGACACATGAACCAAGCACCCGTCTGAGACCAGGTTGCACACTGCAATAACGGAAACTACAGGCAAGTGGCCAAGACTCGGAAACACAGACCGGATCAATAAGGTACAAGTTTAACACATACCTGCACGGCGTTAATTACACCTCAAAATCAAAAAAAGCTACAGTGCTGATCGATCATCATCCTTACTTGTGAGATAACAATACCAAAGCTAGAGTAGACGGATGATGAGAGGGACAAGACTGAGAACCTAAACGGAAGGCACCACTGCTGGAAGAACCTTTCTCCCAACAACAGCCTCAGTCGAGGCAAAAAGTATCAAATTTGTAAAATTTAGAAAAAGTGTGAAGAGAAGTTGCAGCCTTGCAAATCTGTTCCACAGAAGCTTCATTTTTGAATGCCCATGAGGAAGCAACCGCCCTAGTGGAATGAGCCGTAATTTTTTCAGGAGGCTGCTGTCCAGCAGTCTCATATGCAAATCGGATGATATTCCTCAACCAAAAAGAGAGGTAGCCGTAGCTTTCTGACCCCTACGTTTTCCAGAAAAAATACAAACCGAGAAGAAGACCGACTAAAGTCTTTAGTCGCTTGTAAGTAAAACTTCAAAGCACGGACTATGTCCAAATTATGTAGAAGTCTTTCCTTCTGAGAAGGATTAGGACAAAAGGAAGGAACAACAATCTCCTGATTAATGTTCCTGTCTGAAACAACCTTAGGAAGAAACCCCAGTTTAGCACGTAAAACTACTTTATCCGAATGGAAAATAAGGTTAGGCGAATAGTATTGCAACGCCGAAAGCTCAGACACTCTTCGAGCTGAAGAAATAGCAACAAGAAAAAAAACTTTCCAAGATAACAACTTAATATCTAAGGAATGCATAGGCTCAAACGGAGCCCCTTTAAGAACCTTTAGAACTAAATTCAGACTCCATGGAGGAGTAACTGGTTTGAACACAGGCCTGATCCTAACCAGGGCCTGACAAAAAATAGTTGAACATCTGGGACATCAGCCAGACGTTTGTGTAACAAAATAGATAAGGCAGAGATCTGACCCTTTAGGGAATTTGCCGATAAACCCTTCAATCCTTCTTGGAGAAAAGACAAAATTCTGGGAATCCTAACTCTACTCCATGAGTAGCCTTTGGATTCACACCAATAAAGATATTTGCGCCATATCTTATAGTAAATCTTTCTAGTTACAAGCTTACGTGGCTGAATCAAGGTTTCTATGACCAAATCAGAAAAACACTGCTTGGATAGAACTAAGCGTTTAATCTCCATGCAGTCAGTTTCAGAGAAATTAGATTTGGATGAAGGAAGGGACCTTGAATGAGAAGATCCTTCCTTAATGGCAGTCTCCAAGGTGGCAGGGATGACATGTCCACCAGGTTGGCATACCAAATCCTGCAAGGCCACGCCGGAGCAATGAGGATCACTGATGCCTTCTCCTGCTTGATTCGAGCAATGACCGAGGAAGAAGAGCAAACGGAGGAAAAAGATATGCTAGGCTGAAGGACCAAGGAACTGCTAGAGCATCTATCAGTTCCGCCTGAGGATCCCTGGACCTCGACCCGTATCTCAGGAGCTTGGCATTCTGACGAGATGCCATGAGATCTAACTCCGGCCGACCCCATTTGAAAATCAGGTTGGAGAACACTTCCGGATGGAGTTCCCACTCTCCCAGAAGAAAGGTCTGCCTGCTCAGAAAGTCTGCCTCCCAGTTGTCCACCCCTGGGATGTGGATTGCTGACAGATGGCAAGAATGGGTCTCTGCCCACTGGATTATCTTGGCTACCTCTGTCATCGCTAAGTAACTCCTCGTTCCTCCCTGATGATTGATGTAAGCCACTGTAGTTATGTTGTCCGTCTGGAATCTGATTAACTGGGCCGAAGCTAACTGAGGCCAGGCCAGAAGAGCATTGAAGATCGCTCTCAGTTCCAGGATTTTTATAGGAAGAACAGACTCCGCCGGAGTCCGAACTCCCTGAGCCTTTAGAGGACCCCAGACAGCTCCCCACCCTAGAAGGCTGGCATCTGTTGTCACAATCACCCAGGATGGTCTGCGAAAGCATGTTCCCTGGGATAGATGATCCAGAGACAACCACTATTGAAGCGAGTCCCTTGTCTCCTGCTCCAGAGTTATTCGAGGAGACAAGTCTGCATATTCTCCATTCCACAGCCTGAGCATGTTTAACTGCAGAGGTCTGAGGTGAAACCGAGCAAACAGAATTATGTCCATTGCCGCCACCATCAGTCCGATTACTTCCATGCACTGGGCCACTGACGGCCGAGGATTGGACCGAAGGGCTCGACAGGCATCTAGAATCTTTGATTTCCTGACCTCTGTCAGAAAAATCCTCATAGATATAGAATCGATTACAGTTCCCAAGAAAGTCACCCTTGCTTTTGTGATTAAGGAACTTTTGTCCAGATTTACCTTCCACCCGTGAGTTCTCAGGAAGGATAGCACAATGTCGGTATGGGACCTTGCTTGTTGACAAGATGGCACTTGGATTAGAATATCGTCCACATAATGAGCCACCGCAATGCCCTGCGGTCTTAAAACCACCAGCAGAAACCCCAGAACTTGTGAAAATTCAGGGTGCCATGGCCAACCCGAAAGTAAGAGCCACAAACTGAAAGTGTCTGTCCAGAAAGGCAAACTTGTGATCTCTGTGGATAGGAACATGTAGATATGCATCCTTTAAGTCCACTGTCATAAATTGGCCTACCTGAATCAATGGAAGAATGGTACGAATAGTTTCCACCTTGAAAGATGGAACTCTTGAGAAACTTGTTCAGACTCTTGAGGTCCAAAATAGGTCTGAAAGTTCCCTCCTTCTTAGGAACTACAAACAGATTTGAATAAAAACCCTGCCCGTGTTCCTGTACGGGAACGGGAATAATTAATCCCAGGGAGGAGAGGTCTCTTACACAATGTAAGAACGCCTTTCTTTATCTGGTTTGCAGATAATCTTTAAAGAAGAAATCTTCCTCGGGGAGAAAAATTCTTGAACTCCAGTTTGTATCCCTGGGACACAATTTCTATGGCCCAGGGATCCTGAACGTCTCGCATCCAAGCCTGAACGAAGAAAGAAAGTCTGCCCCCCCCCCCCACACCAGATCCGGTCCCGGATCGGGGGCATGCCCTTCATGCTGTTTTGGAGTCAACAGCAGGTTTCTTGGACCGTTTACCCTTGTTCCAAGGCTGGTTGGGTCTCCAAGTGGGCTTAGACTGCAAATAGTTTCCTTCCTGTTTAGAGGAGGAAGAGAAAGAAAGAATTTCCCTTGAAATTGTGAAAGGAACGAAAATTATTTTGTCGTCCTTTTTGTTTATTTCTTTTATCCTGAGGAAGGAGATGACCCTTACCTCCCGTGATGTCAGATATAATTTCCTTCAAGCCAGGTCCAAACAAGGTCTTTCCCTTGTAAGGAATAGCTAGAAGCTTAGACTTAGATGAAACGTCTGCAGACCAAGGTTTTAACCATAAATCTCTGCGGGCTAGGATAGAAAACCCTGAACTCTTAGCTGCCAATTTAGTAATTTGCAGAGAAGCATCCGTAATAAACGCACTGGCTAACTTCAGAGCTTTAAACCTATCTTGGATCTTCTCCAAGGAAGTCTCAGACTTGAGAAACTCAGACAGAGCATCAAACCAATAAGCTGCCACACTAGTGACAGTAGCAATGCACGCAGCATGCTGCAACAGCAGACCCTGGTGAACATAAATCTTCTTAAGTAGACCCTCCAACTTCTTGTCCATGGAGTCTTTAAAGGCACAACTATCCTCAATAGGAATAGTTAGCTTGGCTAAGGTGGAAATAGCCCCTTCCACCTTAGGAACCGTTTGCCAAGCTTCCTTGATAGTGTCAGCTATAGGAAACATCTTTCTGAAAATAGGAGACTGAGAGAAGGGAATACCTGGTCTCTGCCATTCCTTAGCAACAATCTCCGAGGCTTGCTTAGGAACTGGAAAAACATCTGAGAAAGTCGGAACTTTGACATATTTGTCCAAATTACTCGCCTTCACAGGAGCGACTACTACTGTGGAATCAGTCGTCTAAGGTAACCAACACCTCCCTGAGTAACAGACTGAGGTATTCTAGTTGAAATCGGAAAGAGACAACCTCTGAATCGGTCAAAGGTTCTGAATCTGAAATCTCGCCATCTGATAAAACCTATATACCCTCCATCTCAGTTCCCTGGGAGGGTACCTCTGAGACTGCCACCATGGCATCAGAAAACTCACTGATAACATGCTTGTCTTTCCTCTTGCGCTTGCCTTGAAGCATAGGAAAAGCAGACAACGCATCACAAATTGTGGAAGACATAACTGCAGCAGGTACTAGAGCAGAAGTGCAGGGCACTGCTGTTGGGGATTTTCATTTTTGGGACGTTTGGGGAGAAAGTTGCGGTATAAATTGACTCACCTGAGGACTCTTGGACAACATCTGCCTGAGAGGAGATTGGCTCAGAAAAAAAATCTTATCCCTAAAACTTAGTCCTTTCAACACATTTGCATCAAGACACAAAGCACATGTAACAAATTGTACACCTTCTTGTTTTTACATAGTTTCACAATAGCATATACCAAGTATAGAAACCTTCAGTATAGGTAGGGATAAAATGTCCCTTTTGGTACACTGTCCCATTAAGTTTACAAGCTTCAAAATTCATGGACTTCAGTCTGAATACCAATAGTGAATAAGCCACATAACAGTTTGGTACATGCATTTTGTATCTCTGCCTGTATTAGGCAGGCTTACTACATTACAGCGCTGTCAAATTTACACATGGTTCTATACAGGCCTCAAAAGTTAACTGCAACAATATATCGTAATCGGAAGAGAAGACCATTTTACCGTATTATATAAACATACAAGTCAGAGCAGTTGTGGACGTTATGGAGCATTTAATGGAAATTATGCCCAGCAAGGGATTCACACTATTAATAGCCGTCTCCTCGCTAATACCTGAATGTTCAATACCAATGACACCACTAAGAAGCTCTTGCTGTTAACTCTTGCTGTTAATACCAAAGTGGACGGTACATGAGAGCCAGCAGGGCGATTACAGCAGACACTGTAATACAAGCGCTTCCTTCACAGTAGTTTGAGTTTCATTTTATTGCTTTAATGAAGGTGTCACTGGCACATTGGAAGGGAAAAAAGTGCTGCAAGAATGTACAAACAAAATAAAGGGATTTACACAAAGAGCACAGTGATTTTGTACTTTTCCTTCCTGGCCAATTGCATTTCTCTTTGCAGAATGTAACCTGCCATGGGCCAAAGAAAGCTTTCAATTTGAAACTGAGTGCGGGAGGGAAGAGATCAGGATATCCGCTACCACCCCTAGGGCTCTATTTATCATTCCAATTCTCCTATATTTTCTCCTAAAAGTTCTCATGAGAAATAATTCTCCTATTTATCATTCAAAAATACTCCTAAAATTGGGCAAGTTCGACTGTAAAATTCTCCTACTCTGTTCTAACTCTCCTTGGAGAACATGTTCTCCAAAAAAAGGGTTAAATTAGATCTTTTTAGTCGTATTTCATATAGTTCTCCTCATAATTCTCCTAGTTATGAATTTATCATTTATATTCTCCTGTGGAGGACTGAAAGTTCTCCTGCAAGTTCCTACCTTAAAGTTCTCCATAACTACAGTGGAGAACAGCATTAGAAAGCTATTCTCTACCAGTTGTAGAAGCAGTTACACCCAAATAAGGGCTCTACAAGGTGCAAAAATTATCTATAACAAAGCACAATAATAATGGTTATTGGAGTGCAATAATAATTTATGATGGAGTAAAAAAAAATATAATGGAGCACCAAAATAATATATAACAGAGCACAAAAATGATATCTATTGGGGCATAAAAATAAGATAGAAAAAAAGAGCTAAAATTGAAGCACAAAAAAAACAATGAAAATGTAGATCTATTCTCTTATATGAAAGTTTGCTGAAGATAACAAAGCTACTAGGAAGGCTGTATAAAGATTTCTATTGGTTTATATATGATTGACATGGAGAATAGTTGCTTATTTTTAGTGATAAATAAGGAGAAGATACTAATCCGACTGGAGAAATTTATCATTAGTTCTCCCCAGCTCTCCTCAGCTCTCCCATGGAGAAAAAACAACTTTTTTATGATAAATATGGGCGCACATGTGCTCCTCTCCTAAGGAGAGCTGTGGAGAACTGATAGGAGAACAGAAAGGAGAATTCCCCAAATGTTTGATAAATGGAGCCCCTAGTATAGCCACAGAAAGAGAACATGAAAATTCACATGACAATTACTGCACTTGCTAGGCACTAGGCAGTCTAGCAACTCATGCCATTATCATCATCATAGTAGAGCATCAACAGATTCCGCAACGCATAAAAAAAAAAGTGTAAAAATAAAGTTCCTATTGGTTAGAATATTTCATTTTTCAACAGTCATCTTTATTACCAAGTTTAAAGGGACAGTCTACTCCACAATTTTGTTTAAAAAGATAGATAACGCCTTTATTACCCAGTTTTGCATAATTGTTATAGTAATATACTTTTTACCTCTGTGATTAACACGTATCTAAGCCTCTGCAGAATGCCCCCTTTATCTCAGTTTTGTTGTCAGACTTGTGTTTTAGCCAATCAACGCTGAATCATAAATAACTCCACGGGCAGGAGCACAGTGCTCTATCTAAATCAGTGGTTAATTATTACTTGAATGTCCCTTTAAAGAAGTATTAAAAAAACGTTTTTTAATATTCTGTGCATTCCATGCACTAAATTGTCAGTTATGGCCAGTTATAACATGCCCCAAACTCTTCTTTTTAACCCACACAAAAGGGTTAAATTCAAAATGTGAAATCCTGCCGAGAACCACAAGCATTGCACATCCCAAGCAGGAAACCCCAGGTCACTGCCAATCACATGTGCTGCTACTTACTAGCTCACCGATTCCTGCTGAAGAGCAGCAATGCAGGACAATCCAGATCAGGACTTCAGTGTTTAACCCTTGTGCGAGTATTAGCTAGGGACAGTAGATCTAGTAAAATCAAGCACCAGTAGAAAGTCAGTTATCTTTATTTTCTCTCTGTATTATGCCAATTAGTGCTAGCTGTAAATGAATTAATCCACTGCCTTAAGCAACCAATGGGCAGAGTAAGCCAAACTGCAGTATTCTTGAAGGCAGAATCTAGCGAGGGTGGAACACACCATTTTAAAATGATTTTGCTTCTGATGTAAATAATAAAATTAATGACAACATTGTAATATAAATATTTTAAGGGGGATTAAAATGACATTTTAAGCTTAATGTCCCTTTAACTTCACACAGTGCATCTATCTGAAGTGCACTGCTGCTCCAGAAGGATATGGCGGGTAAGGCATACGTATGTATGCTCCAATCTACAAATCATGCTAAATCTGCAGTGCCCATTCACAGGGTGGGAACGGATTATTGCATTCAAGAGTCTGCAGGATTTTTGCCTAATGAGTCAAGCTTAGATTTCTTCCTTGTGCCTCTTCAATCTCCTATAAATTTCACTAGAGATCTACAGTGGATATAAAAAGTCTACACACCCCTGTTAAAATGTCAGGTTTCTGTGATGTAAAAAAAATGAGACAGATAAATCATTTCAGAACTTTTTCCACCTTTAATGTGACCAATAAACTGTACAACTCAATTGAAAAACAAACTGAAATCTTTTAGGTAAAGGGAAATAAAAAAATAAAATAATATGGTTGCATAAGTCTGAACACCCTTTTATAACTGGGGATATGTAGCTGTGTTCAGAATTAAGCAATCACATTCAAAATCATGTTAAATAGGAGTCAGCATACACCCGTCATTTAAAGTGCCTCTGATTAACCCCAAATAAAGGTTAAATGGGGAAGTGCTACAAGCAAAGGGCTAAGGTAAACAGTTTATTCATTAGAAGTTATACAATATAGTTAAAATTCATTAGATGTTATACAATATGGTTAAAATTCAAAACTTCATGGGTCCATGCATACAAATCAGTAGTAAAAATACATTAGTAATATACAATACAATGCAATATGGACAGGTGGTCACTGCAAAGAGCACATATATATATAAAAACACAAATAGCTAATTATACAAATGGATGCGTAGTGTATCCTATAAAAGTAGTGGTTACTGTGAAGTCTTCTTATGTGAAGTGGAATCTGTGTGAACAGTATCAGTCTTTATGTCCAAAGTGCAAAAACAGGTGAAAGTTCAAAAACAAGTGAAAGTTGCAATAAAATAAAAAATAAACAGTAAAATCAAAAATGGTAATAAGTGTGTTTGTGAAAAAAATGGAGTTTGAAAAAATAATCACAAATCGATCAAATGATTCCAAAAAATATCTCCAAAAAATATCCAAAAATATAAGTGAATACGTAACAAATAGTCTCTTGGTGTGTCTATAATCTAAAAGATGTGACTAAGCATAGGTGTTTCAGAGGTCCACAAGCGCCATGTCAAGTGTCGCCTAGAGTGGTGTAAAGCAAACCAACACTAGACTCTGGGGCAATGGAAACGTGTTCTCTAGTGTGGTGTAAAGCAAACACTAGACTCTCGGGCAATGGAAACGTGTTCTCTAGTGTGGTGTAAAGCAAACACTAGACTCTCGGGCAATGGAAACGTGTTCTCTAGTGTGGTGTAAAGCAAACACTAGATTCTCGGGCAATGGAAACGTGTTCTCTAGAGTGATGTAAAGCAAACCAACACTAGACTCTGGGGCAATGGAAACGTGTTCTCTACTGTGGTGTAAAGCAAACACTAGACTCTGGGGCAATGGAAACGTGTTCTCTAGTGTGGTGTAAAGCAAACACTACACTCTGGGGCAATGGAAACGTGTTCTCTAGAGTGGTGTAAAGCAAACACTAGACTCTGGGGCAATGGAAGCGTGTTCTCTAGAGTGGTGTAAAGCACACCAACACTAGACTCTGGGGCAATGGAAGCGTGTTCTCTAGAGTAGTGTAAAGCAAACACTAGACTCTGGGGCAATGGAAGCGTGTTCTCTAGAGTGGTGTAAAGCACACCAACACTAGACTCTGGGGCAATGGAAGCGTGTTCTCTAGAGTATCTAGAGTAGTGTAAAGCAAACACTAGACTCTGGGGCAATGGAAGCGTGTTCTCTAGAGTAGTGTAAAGCAAACACTAGACTCTGGGGCAATGGAAACGTGTTCTCTAGAGTGGTGTAAAGCAAACACTAGACTCTGGGGCAATGGAAACGTGTTCTCTAGAGTAGTGTAAAGCAAACACTAGACTCTGGGGCAATGGAAACGTGTTCTCTAGAGTGGTGTAAAGCAAACACTAGACTCTGGGGCAATGGAAACGTGTTCTCTAGAGTGGTGTAAAGCAAACACTAGACTCTGGGGCAATGGAAACGTGTTCTCTAGAGTGGTGTAAAGCAAACACTAGACTCTGGGGCAATGGAAACGTGTTCTCTAGAGTGGTGTAAAGCAAACACTAGACTCTGGGGCAATGGAAACGTGTTCTCTAGAGTGGTGTAAAGCAAACACTAGACTCTGGGGCAATGGAAACGTGTTCTCTAGAGTGGTGTAAAGCAAACACTAGACTCTGGGGCAATGGAAACGTGTTCTCTAGAGTGATGTAAAGCACACCAACACTAGACTCTGGGGCAATGGAAACGTGTTCTCTAGAGTGGTGTAAAGCAAACACTAGACTCTGGGGTAATGGAAACGTCTTCTCTAGAGTGGTGTAAAGCACACCAACACTAGACTCTGGGGCAATGGAAACGTGTTCTCTAGAGTGATGAATCACTCTTCACTATTTGGTAACCTGATTACAAGAATATTGGTGTAGCAGATGCCAAGAATAGGAACACAATCTCAAGATCAGAAAACTTAACAGATAAGGTCAGAAAACACTTACATAAAGGTTTGCATAAAACGATTAATTTCCCAGAGAGAAACAGGCACTTGAACTCAAGAAAAGTTATGTTTGGAAGAATGCAAACCACAGCCAGGATCAAGAGTGACATCCACCAAAAAAAAAATATATGAAAGAACAGACCCGTAGTGCAGAATTAGTAAGGAATACTTCATTAAAAGCATGCTCCCACAAAGTGCTATATTTACCTACGGCACCCAGGGCAGTGGCGCACCTAGATTTTCATGCTGCTCTTGACACTGGGAAAATTGTTGCTCCTAAACCCCTACAACCCCAAAAAGCCTAACGACAATTTAAAAGTGAGGTTTCTGAAAACTGTAAAACCTGAACTCATTAGTGCCTGATGATCTAACGTTCTCTGGACTAGTCTCAGCAGTACAAGGTCTGCAAAACAATTGTCTACTTTGAAATACACCGAACTGTAGTCCCAGGACATTTTTGCAACCCTGGGGCCTCTGATGAAAGGATCCTCCTTTTTGTTGTTAAATTGGTGGACAAGTAGCAAACATAGAGTGAGACTATCGCTTTAACTGCTTTGTGATGGAGAAGAGGACCTGTGCTAAACATATTGATTTATTTCGTTTTAACCTTTACAAAACTCAGTGCGCTGTACGTAAAGGTGTTTGAAACAAACACAAAGTTAGAATATTCCAGGATGTTTTTTACACTTACAAGCCCCTGCACAATAAGCACCATAGCTCAGTGAATGAAAACTTAAGGAATTCTGCCAACAGACAAGAACTAACCAGGCCACAGGAAATGCATAAGTAGTCAAGCAATCCAGACTGTATGCATGCAGTTACTGTAGAAACCAGCAATGCCCAACATTCTCAGTTCACTCAATCGTTCTCCCAGCAAGAAAAGCAAAGAGGCACAAAGGAAGATGGAATACATTAGGTAAAGCAGTGTGTCACATATGCTGTTGCTGCAGAAGGCTCAGACTCTAATGCAGTGTTTTTCAACCAGTGTGCCGTGAGAGATCCTCAGGTGTACCGCGGCAGACTGACAACAGTGTGACATTTTTTAAATTTTGCTTGTTTTTAACTCCCAGTGCAGGGGTGTCCCTCTTTCACATTTTGAAATATTGGGAGGTATGTGACAGGCATCATTTACAACCATGACATATTGACATTCATTCACAGACAATCATTATGAATGTTTGTGAATTAATGTCAATATCTCACGTATAGTTTGTAGGAAGCATGGCATCACAGCACAATACAGAGCGTGTGTGTGTGTGTGTGTGTGTATATATGTATATATGTATATATGTATATATATATATATATATATATATATATATATATATATATATATATATATATATATATATATATATATATATATATATATATATATATATACACACACACACACATATATACATAATTTATGTAAGAACTTACCTGATAAATTCATTTCTTTCATATTAGCAAGAGTCCATGAACTAGTGACGTATGGGATATACATTCCTAACAGGAGGGGCCAAGTTTCCGAAACCTCAAAATGCCTATAAATACACCCCTCACCACACCCACAATTCAGTTTAACGAATAGCCAAGAAGTGGGGTGATAAGAAAGGAGCGAAAGCATCAAAAATAAGGAATTGGAATAATTGTGCTTTATACAAAAAAAACATAATTTATGTAAGAACTTACCTGATAAATTCATTTCTTTCATATTAGCAAGAGTCCATGAGCTAGTGACGTATGGGATATACATTCCTACCAGGAGGGGCAAAGTTTCCCAAACCTCAAAATGCCTATAAATACACCCCTCACCACACCCACAATTCAGTTTAACGAATAGCCAAGAAGTGGGGTGATAAAAAAGTGCGAAAGCATATAAAATAAGGAATTGGAATAATTGTGCTTTATACAAAATCATAACCACCACAAAAAAAGGGCGGGCCTCATGGACTCTTGCTAATATGAAAGAAATGAATTTATCAGGTAAGTTCTTACATAAATTATGTTTTCTTTCATGTAATTAGCAAGAGTCCATGAGCTAGTGACGTATGGGATAATGACTACCCAAGATGTGGATCTTTCCACACAAGAGTCACTAGAGAGTGAGGGATAAAATAAAGACAGCCAATTCCTGCTGAAAATAATCCACACCCAAAATAAAGTTTAACGAAAAACATAAGCAGAAGATTCAAACTGAAACCGCTGCCTGAAGTACTTTTCTACCACAAACTGCTTCAGAAGAAGAAAATACATCAAAATGGTAGAATTTAGTAAAAGTATGCAAAGAGGACCAAGTTGCTGCTTTGCAGATCTGGTCAACCGAAGCTTCATTCCTAAACGCCCAGGAAGTAGATACTGACCTAGTAGAATGAGCTGTAATTCTCTGAGGCGGAATTTTACCCGACTCAACATAGGCAAGATGAATTAAAGATTTCAACCAAGATGCCAAAGAAATGGCAGAAGCTTTCTGGCCTTTCCTAGAACCGGAAAAGATAACAAATAGACTAGAAGTCTTACGGAAAGATTTCGTAGCTTCAACATAATATTTCAAAGCTCTAACAACATCCAAAGAATGCAACGATTTCTCCTTAGAATTCTTAGGATTAGGACATAATGAAGGAACCACAATTTCTCTACTAATGTTGTTGGAATTCACAACTTTAGGTAAAAATTCAAAAGAAGTTCGCAACACCGCCTTATCCTGATGAAAAATCAGAAAAGGAGACTCACAAGAAAGAGCAGATAATTCAGAAACTCTTCTAGCAGAAGAGATGGCCAAAAGGAACAAAACTTTCCAAGAAAGTAATTTAATGTCCAATGAATGCATAGGTTCAAACGGAGGAGCTTGAAGAGCTCCCAGAACCAAATTCAAACTCCAAGGAGGAGAAATTGACTTAATGACAGGTTTTATACGAACCAAAGCTTGTACAAAACAATGAATATCAGGAAGAATAGCAATCTTTCTGTGAAAAAGAACAGAAAGAGCAGAGATTTGTCCTTTCAAAGAACTTGCGGACAAACCCTTATCTAAACCATCCTGAAGAAACTGTAAAATTCTCGGTATTCTAAAAGAATGCCAAGAAAAATGATGAGAAAGACACCAAGAAATATAAGTCTTCCAGACTCTATAATATATCTCTCGAGATACAGATTTACGAGCCTGTAACATAGTATTAATCACGGAGTCAGAGAAACCTCTTTGACCAAGAATCAAGCGTTCAATCTCCATACCTTTAAATTTAAGGATTTCAGATCCTGATGGAAAAAAGGGCCTTGTGACAGAAGGTCTGGTCTTAACGGAAGAGTCCACGGTTGGCAAGAGGCCATCCGGACAAGATCCGCATACCAAAACCTGTGAGGCCATGCCGGAGCTACCAGTAGAACAAACGAACATTCCTTCAGAATCTTGGAGATTACTCTTGGAAGAAGAACTAGAGGCGGAAAGATATAGGCAGGATGATACTTCCAAGGAAGTGATAATGCATCCACTGCCTCCACCTGAGGATCCCAGGATCTGGACAGATACCTGGGAAGTTTCTTGTTTAGATGGGACGCCATCAGATCTATTTCTGGAAGTTCCCACATTTGAACAATCTGAAGAAATACCTCTGGGTGAAGAGACCATTCGCCCGGATGCAACGTTTGGCGACTGAGATAATCCGCTTCCCAATTGTCTACACCTGGGATATGAACCGCAGAGATTAAGACAGGAGCTGGATTCCGCCCAAACCAAAATTCGAGATACTTCTTTCATAGCCAGAGGACTGTGAGTCCCTCCTTGATGATTGATGTATGCCACAGTTGTGACATTGTCTGTCTGAAAACAAATGAACGATTCTCTCTTCAGAAGAGGCCAAAACTGAAGAGCTCTGAAAATTGCACGGAGTTCCAAAATATTGATCGGTAATCTCACCTCCTGAGATTCCCAAACTCCTTGTGCCGTCAGAGATCCCCACACAGCTCCCCAACCTGTGAGACTTGCATCTGTTGAAATTACAGTCCAGGTCGGAAGCACAAAAGAAGCCCCCTGAATTAAACGATGGTGATCTGTCCACCATGTTAGAGAGTGTCGAACAATCGGTTTTAAAGATATTAATTGAGATATCTTCGTGTAATCCTTGCACCATTGCTTCAGCATACAGAGCTGAAGAGGTCGCATGTGAAAACGAGCAAAGGGGATCGCGTCCGATGCAGCAGTCATAAGACCTAGAATTTCCATGCATAAGGCTACCGAAGGGAATGATTGTGACTGAAGGTTTCGACAAGCTGTAATCAACTTTAGACGTCTCTTGTCTGTTAAAGACAGAGTCATGGACACTGAATCCATCTGGAAACCCAGAAAGGTTACCCTTGTCTGAGGAATCAAAGAACTTTTTGGTAAATTGATCCTCCAACCATGATCTTGAAGAAACAACACAAGTCGATTCGTATGAGATTCTGCTAAATGTAAAGACTGAGCAAGTACCAAGATATCGTCCAAATAAGGAAATACCACAATACCCTGTTCTCTGATTACAGACAGAAGGGCACCGAGAACCTTTGTAAAAATTCTTGGAGCTGTAGCTAGGCCAAACGGCAGAGCCACAAATTGGTAATGCTTGTCCAGAAACGAGAATCTCAGGAACTGATAATGATCTGGATGAATCGGAATATGCAGATATGCATCCTGTAAATCTATCGTGGACATATAATTCCCTTGCTGAACAAAAGGTAAGATAGTCCTTACAGTTACCATCTTGAACGTTGGTATCCTTACATAACGATTCAATATTTTTAGATCCAGAACTGGTCTGAAAGAATTCTCCTTCTTTGGTACAATGAAGAGATTTGAATAAAACCCCATCCCCTGTTCCGGAACTGGAACTGGCATAATTACTCCAGTCAACTCTAGATCTGAAACACATTTCAGAAATGCTTGAGCTTTTACTGGATTTACTGGGACACGGGAAAGAAAAAATCTCTTTGCAGGAGGTCTCAACTTGAAACCAATTCTGTACCCTTCTGAAACAATGCTCTGAATCCAAAGATTGTGAACAGAATTGATCCAAATTTCCTTGAAAAAACGTAACCTGCCCCCTACCAGCTGAGCTGGAATGAGGGCCGCACCTTCATGTGGACTTAGAAGCAGGCTTTGCCTTTCTAGCTGGCTTGGATTTATTCCAGACTGGAGATGGTCTCCAAACTGAAACTGCTCCTGAGGATGAAGGATCAGGCTTTTGTTCTTTGTTGAAACGAAAGGAACGAAAACGATTATTAGCCCTGTTTTTACCTTTAGATTTTTTATCCTGTGGTAAAAAAGTTCCTTTCCCACCAGTAACAGTTGAAATAATGGAATCCAACTGAGAACCAAATAATTTGTTACCCTGGAAAGAAATGGAAAGTAAAGTTGATTTAGAAGCCATATCAGCATTCCAAGTTTTAAGCCATAAAGCTCTTCTAGCTAAAATAGCTAGAGACATAAACCTGACATCAACTCTGATAATATCAAAAATGGCATCACAGATAAAATTATTAACATGCTGAAGAAGAATAATAATATCATGAAAATCACGATGTGTTACTTGTTGCGCTAAAGTTTCCAACCAAAAAGTTGAAGCTGCAGCAACATCAGCCAAAGATATAGCAGGTCTAAGAAGATTACCTGAACACAGATAAGCTTTTCTTAGAAAGGACTCAATTTTCCAATCTAGAGGATCCTTAAACGAAGTACCATCTGACGTAGGAATAGTAGTACGTTTAGCAAGGGTAGAAATAGCCCCATCAACTTTAGGGATCTTGTCCCAAAATTCTAATCTGACAGACGGCACAGGATATAATTGCTTAAAACGTTTAGAAGGAGTAAATGAATTACCCAAATTATCCCATTCTTTGGAAATTACTGCAGAAATAGCATTAGGAACAGGAAAAACTTCTGGAATAACCACAGGAGCTTTAAATACCTTATCTAAACGTTTAGAATTAGTATCAAGAGGACCAGAATCCTCTATTTCTAAAGCAATTAGAACTTCTTTAAGTAAAGAACGAATAAATTCCATTTTAAATAAATATGAAGATTTATCAGCATCAACCTCAGAGACAGAATCCTCTGAACCAGAGGAGTCATCAGAATCAGAATGATGATGTTCATTTAAAAATTCATCTGTAGGGAGAGAAGTTTTAAAAGATTTTTTACGTTTACTAGAAGGAGAAATAACAGACATAGCCTTCTTTATGGATTCAGAAACAAAATCTCTTATATTATCAGGAACATTCTGCACCTTAGATGTTGAGGGAACTGCAACAGGCAATGGTACTTTACTAAAGGAAATATTATCTGCTTTAACAAGTTTGTCATGACAATCAATACAAACAACAGCTGGAGAAATAGCTACCAAAAGTTTACAGCAGATACACTTAGCTTTGGTAGATTCAGCACTTGACAGCGATTTTCCTGTAGTATCTTCTGGCTCAGATGCAACGTGAGACATCTTGCAATATGTAAGAGAAAAAACAACATATAAAGCAAAATTGATCAAATTCCTTAAATGACAGTTTCAGGAATGGGAAAGAATGCCAAAGAACAAGCTTCTAGCAACCAGAAGCAATAAAAAATGAGACTTAAATAATGTGGAGACAAAAGTGACGCCCATATTTTTTCGCGCCAAATAAGACGCCCACATTATTTGGCGCCTAAATGCTTTTTGGCACCAAAAATGACGCCACATCCGGAACGCCGACATTTTTGGCGCGAAATAACGTCAAAGAATGACGCAACTTCCGGCGACACGTATGACGCCGGAAACGGAAATAGAATTTTTGCGCCAAAAAAGTCCGCGCCAAGAATGACGCAATAAAATGAAGCATTTTCAGCCCCCGCAAGCCTAACAGCCCACAGGGAAAAAGACAAATTTTAAGGTAAGAAAAAATGGTCAAATCAAAATGCATTATCCCAAATATGAAACTGACTGTCTGAAAATAAGGAAAGTTGAACATTCTGAGTCAAGGCAAATAAATGTTTGAATACATATATTTAGAACTTTATAAACAAAGTGCCCAACCATAGCTTGGAGTGTCACAGAAAATAAGACTTACTTACCCCAGGACACTCATCTACATATAGCAGATAGCCAAACCAGTACTGAAACGAGAATCAGCAGAGGTAATGGTATATATAAGAGTATATCGTCGATCTGAAAAGGGAGGTAAGAGATGAATCTCTACGACCGATAACAGAGAACCTATGAAATAGACCCCTTAGAAGGAGATCACTGCATTCAAATAGGCAATACTCTCCTCACATCCCTCTGACATTCACTGCACGCTGAGAGGAAAACCGGGCTCCAACTTGCTGCGAAGCGCATATCAACGTAGAATCTAGCACAAACTTACTTCACCACCTCCATCGGAGGCAAAGTTTGTAAAAACTGAATTGTGGGTGTGGTGAGGGGTGTATTTATAGGCATTTTGAGGTTTGGGAAACTTTGCCCCTCCTGGTAGGAATGTATATCCCATACGTCACTAGCTCATGGACTCTTGCTAATTACATGAAAGAAATCATAACCACCATAAAAAGGGTGGGCCTCATGGACTCTTGCTAATATGAAAGAAATGAATTTATCAGGTAAGTTCTTACATAAATTATGTTTTCTTTCATGTAATTAGCATTAGTCCATGAGCTAGTGACGTATGGGATATCAGATACCCAAGATGTGGAACTTCCACGCCAGAGTCACTAGAGAGGGAGGGATAAAATAAAGACAGCCAATTCTGCAGAAAAAATAATCCACAACCCAAATCAAAAAGTTTTAATCTTATAATGAAAAAAACTGAACTTATAAGCAGAAGAATCAAACTGAAACAGCTGTCTGAAGTACTTTTCTACCAAAAACTGCTTCAGAAGAAGAGAAAACATCAAAATGGTAGAATTTAGTAAAAGTATGCAAAGAAGACCAAGTTGCTGCTTTGCAAATCTGATCAACAGAAGCTTCATTCCTAAAAGCCCAGGAAGTAGAAACTGACCTAGTAGAATGAGCCGTAATCCTTTGAGGCGGGGATTTACCCAACTCTACATAAGCATGATGAATCAAAGACTTTAACGAAGATGCCAAGGAAATGGCAGAAGCCTTCTGACCTTTCCTGGAACCAGAAAAGATAACAAATAGACTAGAAGTCTTTCTAAAACCTTTAGTAGCTTCGACATAATATTTCAAAGCTCTTACTACATCCAAAGAATGTAAAGATCTCTCCATAGAATTCTTAAGATTAGGACACAATGAAGGGACAACAATTTCTCTACTAATGTTGTTAGAATTCACAACCTTAGGTAAAAATTTAAATGAAGTCAGCAACACCGCATTATCCTGTTGAAAAATCAGAAAAGGAGATTCACAAGAAAGAGCAGATAACTCAAACTCTAGCAGAAGAGATGGCCAAAAGGAACAACACTTTTCAAGAAAGTAATTTAATATCCATAGAATGCATAGGTTCAAACGGAGGAGCTTGTAAAGCCCTCAGAACTAAATTAAGACTCTGAGGAGAGATTGACTTGGCTTTATACAAACCAAAGCCTGTACAAAACAATGAATTGCAGGATTAGCAATCTTTCTGTGAAAAAGAACAGAAAGAGCTGAGATTTGACCTTTCAAAGAGCTTGCAGACAAACCCTTATCCAAACCATCCTGAAGAAACTGTAAAATTCTAGGAATTCTAAAAGAATGCCAAGAGAATTTATGAGAAGAACACCAAGAAATGTAAGTCTTCCAGACTCGGTAATAAATCTTTCTAGACACAGATTTACGAGCCTGTATCATAGTATTAATCACTGAGTCAGAGAAACCTCTATGACTAAGAATCAAGCGTTCAATCTCCATACCTAAATTTAATGATTTGAGATCCTGATGGAAAAACGGGCCTTGAGATAGAAGATCTGGCCTTAACGGAAGAGACCAAGGTTGGCAACTTGCCATCCGAACGAGATTCGCATACCAAAACCTGTGAGGCCATGCTGGAGCCACCAGCAATACAAACAAACGTTCCATTAGAATTTTGGAAATCACTTTTGGAAGAAGAACTAGAGGCGGAAAGATATAAGCAGGTTGATAATTCCAAGGAAGCGACAACGCGTCCACTGCTTCCGCCTGAGGATCCCTGGATCTGGACAGATACCTGGGAAGTTTCTTGTTTAGATGAGAGGCCATCAGATCTATTTCTGGAAGTCCCCAGATTTGAACAATCTGAAGAAATACCTCTGGGTGAAGAGACCATTCGCCCGGATGCAACATCTGGCGACTGAGATAATCCGCTTCCCAATTGTCTACACCTGGGATGTGAACCGCAGAGATTAGACAAGAGCTGGATTCCGCCCATGCAAGTATCCGAGATACTTCTTTCATAGCCTGAGGACTGTGAGTCCCACCTTGATGATTGACATACACCACGGTTGTGACATTGTCTGTCTGAAAACAAACAATTCTCTCTTCAGAAGAGGCCAGAACTGAAGAGCTCTGAAAATCACACGGAGTTCCAAAATGTTGATTGGTAATTTCGCCTCCTGAAATTCCCAAACCCTCTGCGCTGTCAGAGATCCCCATACAGCTCACCAACCTGAAAGACTTGCATCTTGTTGAGATCACAGTGCAGGTTGGACGAACAAAAGAAGCCCCTTGAATTAGACTATGGTGATTCAACCACCAAGTCAGAGAAGATCGAACATTGGGATTTAAGGATATTAATTGTGATATCTTTGTATAATCCCTGCACCACTGGTTCAGCATACAAAGCTGGAGAGGTCTCATGTGAAAACGAGCAAAAGGGATCGCGTCTGATGCAGCAGTCATGAGACCTAGAATTTCCATGCACAAAGCTACCGAAGGGAATGATTGAGACTGAAGGTTTCGACAAGCTGAAACCAACTTCAGACGTCTCTTTTCTGTTAGAGACAAAGTCATGGACACTGAATCTATCTGAAAACCCAAAAAGGTTACCTTTGTCTGAGGAATCAAGGAACTCTTTGGTAAATTGATCCTCCAACCATGTCTTTGAAGAAACAACACAAGTTGATTCGTATGAGATTCTGCAGAATGTAAAGACTGAGCAAGTACCAAGATATCGTCCAAATAAGGAAATACCGCAATACCCTGTTCTCTGATTACAGAGAGAAGGGCACCGAGTACCTTTGAAAAGATCCTTGGAGCTGTTGCTAGGCCAAACGGAAGGGCAACAAACTGGTAATGCTCGTCTAGAAAAGAGAATCTCAGGAACTGATAGTGATCTGGATGAATTGGAATATGAAGATATGCATCCTGTAAATCTATTGTGGACATATAATGCCCTTGCTGAACAAAAGGCAGAATAGTCCTTATAGTCACCTTTTTGAATGTTGGTATCCTTGCATAACGATTCAATATTTTTAGATCCAGAACTGGTCTGAAGGAATTCTCCTTCTTTGGTACAATGAATAGATTTGAGTAAAACCCCAGACCCCGTTCCAGAACTGGAACTGGCACAATTACCCCAGCCAACTCTAGGTCTGAAACACATTTCAGAAATGCCTGAGCCTTCACTGGGATTACTGGAATGCGTGAGAGAAAAAATCTTCTCACAGGCAGCCTTACCTTGAAACCTATTCTGTACCCTTGTGAAATAATGTTCTGAATCCAAAGACTGTGAATCGAATTGATCCAAATATCTTTGAAAAATCGTAACCTGCCCCCTACCAGCTGTGCTGGAATGAGGGCCGCACCTTCATGCGGATTTGGGAGCTGGTTTTGACTTTCTAAAAGGCTTGAATTTATTCCAGACTGGAGAAGGTTTCCAAACGGAAACCGTTCCTTTAGGGGAAGGGTCAGGCTTCTGTTCCTTATTCTGACGAAAGGAACGAAAACAATTAGCAGCCCTATATTTACCTTTAGATTTTTTGTCCTGAGGCAAAAAGCTTCCTTTCCCCCCAGTAACAGTTGAAATTATAAAATCCAACTGTGAACCAAATAATTTATTACCTTGGAAAGAAAGAGAAAGCAAAGTTGACTTAGAAGTCATATCTGCATTCCAAGATTTAAGCCATAAAGCATATACCTGACATCAATTCTAATGATATCAAAAATGGCATCACAAATAAAGTTATTAGCATGTTGAAGAAGTTTAACAATGCTATAAGCATTATGGTCTGACACTTGTTGCGCTAAAGCCTCCAACCAGAAAGTGGAAGCTGCAGCAACATCAGCCAAAGAAATAGCAGGTTTAAGAAGATTACCTGAACATAAATAAGCTCTCCTTAGAAAGGATTAAAGCTTCCTATCGAAAGGATCCTTAAAGGAAGTACTATCCGCCGTAAGAATAGTAGAACGTTTAGCAAGAGTAGAGATAGCCCCATCAACTTTAGGGATTTTGTCCCAAAATTCTAATCTATCAGATGGCACAGGGTACAATTTCTTAAACCTTGGAGGAGGAGTAAATGAAGTACCCAGACTATTCCATTCCCTAGAAATTACTTCTGAAATAGCATCAGGAACTGGAAAAACTTCTGGAATAACTACATGAGGTTTAAAAACCGAATTTACACGCTTAGTAGATTTAATATCAAGAGGACTAGACTCCTCCATATCTAATGCAATCAACACTTCTTTAAGTAAAGAACGAATAAACTCCATCTTAAATAAATATGAAGATTTATCAGTGTCAATATCTGAGGCAGAATCTTCTGAACCAGATAGATCCTCATCAGAAACAGATGTCAGAATTATGGCGGTCACTTAAAAATTCATCTGAAATATGAGAAGTTTTAAAAGACCTTTTACGTTTACTGGAAGGAGGAATAACAGACAGAGCCTTCCTAATAGAATTAGAAACAAATTCTTTTACATTAACAGGGACATCCTGAACATTAGATGTTGAAGGAAAAACAACAGGTAAAGGATTATTACTAATGGAGACACTATCTGCGTTAGAAAGTTTATCATGACAACTAACACAAACTACAGCCGGAGGAACAGTTACCAAAAGTTTACAACAAATGCACTTAACTTTGGTAGAACCAGCATCAGGCAGCATCTTTCCAGAAGTAGATTCTGATCCAGGGTCAGGTTGTGACATCTTGCAATATGTAATAGAAAAAACAACATATAAAGCAAAATTATCAAATACCTTAAATGACAGTTTCAGGAACAGGAAAAAATGCAAAATAAACAAGCCTCTAGCAACCAGAAGCAATAAAAAAGTGAGACTTAAATAATGTGAAAAAAGGTGGAGACAAGTATGACGCCCACATTATTGGCGCCAAGTACAACGCCTATATTTTTTGGCACCAAGTATGACGCCACATCCTCTGACGCCGAAAACAACGCCCACATTTTTTGCCGCAAAAAAACGTCTAACACACATACGTAAAAAAATGACGCAACCACGAACAAACGTCTGGCGTCAACTATGGCACCGGAAATGACAGAATTTTGCGCCAAAAAAGTTTGCGCCAAGAAAGACGCAATAAATTGCAGCATTTTCTGCCCCCGCGAGCCTAACAGCCCGCAGGGAAAAAAGTCAATTGAAAATTTTTAAGGTAAGAAAAAAAAATTATTTATTCATATGCATTATCCCAAATAATGAAACTGACAGTCTGAATGAAGGAATACTGATTATCCTGAATCATGGCAAATATAAGTTTAAACACATATATTTAGAACTTTACATATAAAGTGCCCAACCATAGCTTAGAGTGTCATAAATAAAATAAGACTTACTTACCCTAAGACACTCATCTACATATAGTAGATAGCCAAACCAGTACTGAAACGAGAATCAGTAGAGGTAATGGTATATAAGAGTATATCGTCGATCTGAAAAGGGAGGTAGGAGAAGAAATCTCTACGACCGATAACAGAGAACCTATGAAATAGATCCCCTAGAGGAAGACCATTGTATTCAAATAGGCAATACTCTCTTCACATCCCTCTGACATTCACTGCACTCTGAGAGGAAAACCGGGCTTCAGCCTGCTGCGAATCGCATATCAACGTAGAATCTAGCACAAACTTACTTCACCACCTCCATGGGAGGCAAAGTTTGTAAAACTGAATTGTGGGTGTGGTGAGGGGTTTATTTATAGGCATTTTGAGGTTTGGGAAACTTGGCCCCTCCTGGTAGGAATGTATATCCCATACGTCACTAGCTCATGGACTCTTGCTAATTACATGAAAGAGATATATATATATATACACACACACACTGGATACACCACAAGAGAAAGAAATTTATCAGGTAAGCATAAATTTTGTTCTCTCTTGTAAGGTGTATCCAGTCCACGGGTTCATCCATTACTTGTGGGATACCAATACCAAAGCTTTAGGACACGGATGAAGGGAGGGTCAAGGCAGGCACTTAAACGGAAGGGACCACTGCCTGCAAGACCTTTCTCCCAAAAATAGCCTCCGAGGAAGCAAAAGTATCAAATTTGTAGAATTTAGAAAAAGTCCAAGACCAAGTCGCCGCCTTACAAATCTGTTCAGAGGCCTCATGTTTAAAAGCCCATGTGGAAGCTACCGCTCTAGTAGAATGAGCTGTAATTCTTTGAGAAAGCTGCTGGCCAGCAGTCTCATAAGCTAAACGGATAATGCTTCTCAGCCAAAAAGAAAGAGAAGTTGCCGAAGCCTTTTGGCCTCTCCTCTGTCCAGAGTAGACGACAAACAATGCAGATGTTTGACGAAAATCCTTAGTAGCTTGCAAATAAAAATTTAAAGCACGAACCACGTCAAGATTGTATAACAGAACTTCCTTCTTTGAAGAAGGATTAGGACACAGTGACGGAACAACAATTTCCTGATTGATATTCCTATTAGATACTACCTTAGGAAGAAACCCAGGTTTGGTACGCAAAACTACCTTATCTGCATGGTAGATCACATAAGGGGAATCACACTGCAAGGCCGATAACTCTTAAACTCTTCGAGCCGAAGAGATAGCTACTAAAAACAGAACTTTCCAAGATAAAAGCTTGATATCTATGGACCTCAAGGGTTCAAACGGAACCCCTTGAAGAACTTTAAGAACTAAATTTAAACTCCATGGCGGAGCAACAGGTTTAAACACAGGCCTGATTCTAACCAAAGCCTGACAAAATGCCTGAACGTCTGGAACATCAGCCAGGCGCTTGTGCAAAAGAATAGACCGAGCAGAAATCTGTCCCTTTAAGGAACTAGCCGATAATCCCTTTTCCAATCCTTCTTGGAGAAAAGATAGTATCCTAGGAATCCTGACCTTACTCCACAAGTAACCCTTGGATTCACACCAATGAAGATATTTACACCATATCTTATGATAGATTTTCCTGGTGACAGGCTTTCGAGCCTGAATTAAGGTATCAATGACCGACTCGGAGAAACCACGTTTTGATAAAATCAAGCGTTCAATCTCCAAGCAGTTAGACGCAGAGAAATTAGATTTGGATGTTTGAATGGACCTTGGAGTAGAAGGTCCTGCCTCAGCGGCAGAGTCCATGGTGGAGAGGATGACATGTCCACCAGATCTGCATACCAAGTCCTGCGTGGCCACGCAGGGGCTATCAAAATCACCGAAGCTCACTCCTGCTTGATTTTGGCAATCAGACGAGGGAGGAGAGGAAACGGTGGAAACACATAAGCCAGGTTGAAGGACCAGGGCACTGCTAGAGCATCTATCAGCGCTGCCTGGGGATCCCTTGACCTGGACCCGTAACAAGGAAGCTTGGCGTTCTGACGAGAAGCCATCAGATCCAGTTCTGGTTTGCCCCAAAGTTGAATCAGCTGGGCAAATACATCCGGATGGAGCTCCCACTCCCCCGGATGAAAAGTCTGCCGACTTAGAAAATCCGCCTCCCAGTTCTCTACTCCTGGGATATGGATAGCTGAGAGATGGCAAGAGTGAACCTCTGCCCATAGAATTATCTTGGAAACCTCCATCATTGCCAGGGGACTCCTTGTTCCCCCCTGATGGTTGATATAGGCTACAGTCGTGATATTGTCCGACTTTAATCTGATGAACTTGGCCGCAGCTAGTTGAGGCCAAGCCTGAAGAGCATTGAATATCGCTCTTAGTTCACAGGAAGGAGGGCTTCCTCCAGAGTCCATAAACCCTGAGCCTTCAGGGAGTTCCAGACTGCGCCCCAGCCCAGAAGGCTGGCATCTATCGTCACTATAGTCCACTCTGACCTACGGAAACTCATTCCCCTGGACATATGGACCCGAGATAACCACCAGAGAAGAGAATCCCTGGTCTCTTGATCTAGATTTAACAGAGGAGACAAAACTGTGTAGTCCCCATTCCACTGGTTGAGCATGCAAAGTTGCAGTGGTCTGAGATGTAGGCGGGCAAACGGAACTATGTCCATTGCCGCTACCATTAGGCCGATCATTTCCATACACTGAGCCACTGATGGCCGAGAAGTGGAATGAAGAGCACGGCAAGAAGTTAGAAGTTTTGATATCCTGACTTCTGTCAGAAAAATTTTCATTTCTACTGAATCTATCAGAGCTCCTAGGAAGGAAACTCTTGTGAGAGGAGAGAGAGAACTCTTTTCTATGTTCACTTTCCACCCGTGAGACCTCAGAAAGGCCAGAACAATGTCCGTATGGGACTTGGCGATTTGAAAAGTCGACGCCTGAATCAGAATGTAGTCTAGGAAAGGGGCTACCGCTATGCCCCGCGGCCTTAGAGCCGCCAGAAGGGACCCTAGAAGCTTTGTAAAGATTCTTGGTGCCGTGGCTAACCCGAAGGGAAGAGCCACAAACTGGTAATGCCTGTCTAGGAAGGCGAACCCGAGGAACTGATGATGATCTCTGTGAATCGGAATGTGGAGATAAGCATCCTTTAAGTCCACTGTAGTTATATATTGACCCTCCTGGATCATAGGGAGGATGGTTCGGATTGTCTCCATCTTGAAGGATGGGACCCTGAGAAATTTGTTTAGGATCTTGAGATCCAAGATGGGTCTGAAAGTTCCCTCTTTTTTGGGAACTATAAACAGGTTTGAATAAAAACCCAGCCCCTGTTCCTCTCTTGGAACTGGGTGGATCACTCCCATAACCAGTAGGTCTTGAACGCATTGTAAGAATGCCTCTCTTTTTATCTGGTTTACAGTTAGTTGTGAGAGATGAAATCTCCCCTTTGAAGATGAACCTTTGAATTCCAGAAGATATCCCTGGGAAACAATCTCTAGCGCCCAGGGATCCTGGACGTCTCTTGCCCAAGCCTGGGCGAAGAGAGAAAGTCTGCCCCCTACTAGATCTGGTCCCGGGTCGGGGGCTACTCCTTCATGCTGTCTTAGAGGCAACCACAGGTTTCTTGGCCTGCTTCCCCTTGTTCCAAGCCTGGTTAGGTCTCCAGACTGGTTTGGACTGGGCGAAATTTCCCTCTTGTTTTGCATTAGAGGAAACTGAGGCTGCGCCACTCTTGAAGTTTCAAAAGGAATTATTCTGTTTGGTCCTCTTATTGGACCTATCCTGAGGAAGGGCGTGACCTTTTCTTCCAGTAATATCAGAAATGATCTCCTTCAGACAGGGCCCAAATAGGGTCTGTCCCTTGAAGGGGATGTTAAGAAGCTTAGACTTTGAAGTAACGTCTGCTGACCAGGACTTAAGCCATAGCGCCCTATGCACCAAAATGGCAAAACCTGAATACTTAGCCGTTATTTTGGTTAACTGAAAAACCGTCAGAAATAAAGGAATTAGCCAACTTAAGAGCTTTAATCCTGTCTAGAATGTCGTCTAGCGGAGTCTCCACCTGCAGAGCCTCCTCAAGAGGCTCGAACCAAAAAGCCGCTGCAGCAGTAACTGGGGCTATGCATACGAGAGGCTGGAGAATAAAACCTTGATGAATAAAATTTTTCTTAAGGAGACCCTCCAATTTTTTATCCATAGGATCTAGGAAAGCACAACTGTCCTCGACGGGGATAGTTGTACGCTTAGCTAGGGTAGCGACTGCTCCCTCCACCTTAGGGACCGTCTGCCACGAGTCCCGTACGGCGGCATCTATGGGAAACATCTTTTTGAAAGCAGGAGGGGGAGAGAACGGCACACCTGGTCTATCCCATTCCTTAGTAATAATTTCCGAAAACCTCTTAGGGACTGGAAAAAAATCAGTGTAAACAGGCACTGCAAAGTATTTGTCCATTTTACACAAATTTCTCTGGAACCACAATGAGGTCACAATCATCCAGAGTCGCTAAAACCTCCCAAAGCAATAAGCGGAGGTGTTCAAGCTTAAATTTAAACGCTGTCATTTCAGAATCAGACTGAAGCAACGCCTTCCCTGAGTCTGAAATGTCACCCACAGATAGAAGCTCACCTGCCTTGGCTTCTGAGTATTGTGAGGGTATATCGGACACAGGCATTAAAGCGTCAGAAAGCTCTGTATTACTTCTAGCCCCAGAGCTGTCTTGCTTTCCTTGTAACCCTGGCAGTTTGGAAAATACCTCTGTGAGGGTAGCATTCATAACTGCCGCCATGTCCTGTAAGGTAAAAGAATTAGACGCGCAAGATGTACTTGGCGTCACTTGAGCGGGAGTTATAGGTTCTGACACATGGGGAGAGCTAGATGGCATAATCTCCCTTTTTTCAGTCAGAGAATCCCCTGGAGATAAATCTTTAAGCGCCATAATATGGTCTTCATAGTTTATAGAAATTTCAGTACATTTGGTACACATTCTAAGAGGGGGTTCCACCATGGCTTCTAAACATATTGAACAAGGAGTTTCCTCTATGTCAGACATGTTTAACAGACTAGTAATGAGACAAGCAAGCTTGGAAAAACACTTTAATAAAAGGTGAAAAGGCAATTAAACAAAAACGTTACTGTGCCTTTAAGAGGAAAAAAAACACACTTAAACTGCAAAACAGTGTAAAAATATAGTAAAGTCTTTGAAATTTTTACAGTGTGTGTAAGGGACTAAAGCAACATTGCACCCACTTGCAAATGGATGATTAACCCCTTAGGCCCCAAACTGGATTTAAAAATGTTAAACGTTACAAGACAGTTAAGCACCCTGCCACAGCTCTGCTGAGGCTCCTACCTGCCCTCAAGTACGATTTTGTGCAGAAATAAACCCCTTATAATGGTCCTCCGGTGCCAGAGGACTCCTCTAGGGAAGCTGGATGTCTCAGTCTGAATTAAAACTGCGCATTTAGAGCGCTAAAATAGTCCCCTCCCACCATGTACTGGATGCCAGAGGGGCCTTAAGAAAATACTCCTATGAGTATCTGATTAGCCATGTGGAAACTAGGCCCCAAATAAAGAGTTCTCCCTCAGAGAAAAAACGTCCTATTTATGAAGTCATGTAAACGTTTTGTCACTAAGTAATATGAGTATTAACATGAGTATTACCCTGTTTTGTAAGCATGATCCCAGTCGCTGTTAAATCACTGTATCAGGCTTACCTCAAATACACAAGGCTCTGTCAGCATTTTCTAGAACTCATTCATCTCTCTAGAAATATACTGAACATACCTCAAAGCAGGTAATCTGCAGACCGTTCCCCCAACTGAAGTTGTCCCATACTCTTCAGTTATGTGTGAGAACAGCAATGGACCTTAGTTACAAACCGCTAAGATCATCAACCTCCAGGCAGAACTCTTCTTCTAATTTCTGCCTGAGAGTAAAACAGTACAACGCCGGTACCGTTTAAAAATAAACTTTTGATTGAAGGTAAAACTATGCTAAGTCACCACATATCTCTTGATACTTCCTATCTTGTCGAGAGCTGCAAGAGAATGACTGGGGGTGGCAGTTAGGGGAGGAGCTATATAGACAGCTCTGCTGTGGGTGTCCTCTTGCAGCTTCCTGTTGGGAAGGAGAATATCCCACAAGTAAAGGATGAACCCGTGGACTGGATACACCTTACAAGAGAAAAGGGTGCTAAACTCGCCCTCTCTGTGCCAATGCACCAAGCTAAACACAGCGTCTCCAGCCACCCACATCACATCTGTCTTCTACCAATGAGGTGCCGCTTGAACCTTTAAACCAATAGCCGTGTATACATACTGTCAGGGTATTGGCGAGTGATATTTAATTGATAGATAGAGATTATATATATATATATATATATATATATATATATATATATATATATATATATATATATATATATATATATATATATATATATATATATATATATATATATATATATATCTCTCAACATATAATATAGGTAATACTTCAATATTATATGAAATTCTTAGACCATTGCTAAATGCAAATCTATTTAGTAAAGATTCTGAAGCAAGACTCTGAAATCCCCCCCCCCCTCCTCCTCTTTCTGACCATACACACAACTCAGAGTTCAAAACAGACTCTGGAAAATAAAAAAAATAAAAAAATAAAAAATTACACACCATTGGGCTATTTTCTCTGACTCCTGGCTGGAATACTTTCTTTGGGCAAGAGAGATACTTTGTGACCTGTACCCTTGCAAAATAAGTGATACCTTCATGTGTGACCATAAGAAATATCTGGAATATTTAACTCTCAAATTGATTTACTGGTAATGTATTAAGCGATTTGATGTTGATATATTTTTAATGTTTTAAAGCAAAGATATTCTTTATTGCTGTAGTTTAATTGTAGCTGGTATTTAAAGAGGTACTTTATAGTTGCAACACTCTTATTAAATAGACCAGTGTATTTCTTATATTAAATATACTAGCGCTAAGTCAATTATTATTGAGAAAAGGGTCAGTTATTAATATTTATAAATTTGTTTGAGTTACGGTGATATATTTCAACTTTGCCACAACTAGTGCAATTAAAAAATTATTTAATGCCATATTGGTTGGTATATGTTACGCTGATAAAATTGTGCAAAACTCTGGTTGATTATTTGAAGCATTATAAGACTATTTTGGGCCAAATAGTTTAATTATATTTTTCCGGAAGATTTCTGTTTGGCGATATTGTTAACTAAGCACTTTTAAGTTAGTAGTCCATATTTTGGTATTGGAGTAAGTGTTGCTGGTTAAATACAAATTGTTCTTGTAAAATTAATGTGGGATATTTGTTAAATGATTAATTTTGAGTTAAGATTATAGAAATATTGTGTCCATGCATGGGATAATAGACCATATCAATTGAATAGTAATCTAAATATCTCTATAGCCAGCTGTATATTTTAATATTGTATTGATAAATTGATAGATATAACTGGTCATAGGTGATATTCAGCTACTACATAAATATAATCAAGGTGTATATAAAGATTAACTGATCAGAATTTAGGAATATTTTATATTGAGATAAAATGTAAATTTTTCATAATATTGTTGTCAAATTTATAGATCTCAATAATGATATTTTGGGGTACACTACAGAGATTTAACATCTTACTGGAATGCATTAACAAAATTCTACTATATTAAATGTAGATATCGCTGACAATTTTATACTGCTATTAATTAATATTCATAACTACAATACGGAACATGCTGCTGATAAATACACCAACATTACTTGAGGACACTCCTGAGACGTAACAATACACGCACTGCTATTGGCCTAGAGGTGCAAACATCACCTTATTGAAGGAGACTGATTTGCCGTGGGCGGCCGGAGCCGCTGAGTTTAGCTATGTGCATCGGCACAGAAAGGGTGAGTTTAGCACCCTTTTTTACATATATGATCACTGAACCTCCACTTGATTTTTAGTGATGGTAAATCTTACTGTTTAACAAACGCTCCGATTTACCATCACTTTAACTTGGCAAGAGTTCAGAAATCACTTGGTGAAATAACCCTGATTTTCAATTACAGCTTTCATGAGTCTTGGCATACTCTCCATCAGTCTTTCACATTGCTGTTGGTTGACCTTATGCTACTCCTGGAGCAAAAAATTCAAGCAGCCTGTCTTTGATGGCTTGTGACCATCCATCTTCCACTTGATCATATTCCAGAGGTTTTCAAGGGCATTTAAGTCTGGGGATTGGGCTGGCCATGACAGGGTGTTGAATCTGGTGGTCCACAATACGCAACTTGATTGACCTGGCTGTGTGGCATGAAGCATTGTCCTGCTGGAAAAATCAATCCTCAGAGTTGGGGAACATTGTCATAGCAATGTAACCTTGTATGTGGCTTGCTGAAGCACCCCCAGATCATCACTGACCCTCCACCAAGTTTCAATAAGGGTGCAAAACACTGTGGCTTGTAGGCCTCTCTAGGTCTCTGTCTAAACATTAGAAGACCAGCTGTTGGGCAAATCTGAAAATTGGACCTGGAATCTGGCAGATTTAGCTTTGTGAAGAATGCATGAATCAAGCCACGTACAAGGTTATCACTGTGCTTAGGTCACTGACTGGGTGATTACCATTGTTGATGCAGCTGAGGTGGAGTAATGTGTTAGGGCTATCCCAACACCATTGGAAAATTACTTCATGCCTTGATTACTTAGCCACTAATTGGATACTTCTTGCATCATAATTCCCAGCTGCTGACAACCAAGAAGGGAGACTGGTTAGAGCTGCACCTGTTAAAGGAGTGGCGGACAACCCATATTGTTTGGTGGCTATTATTTGCACCTGAAGCAAGATTATGGTCCTAATAATTAAAAAGGGAATGATTAAGGGGGGGGGTCTAGTCAGCATTAAACTTTCAGGATTCAGATAGGGCATGCGATTTTAAACAACTTTCAAATTTACTTTTATCATCAAATTGTATTTGTTCTGTTGGTATTATTTGTTTGATCTAAACCTAGGTAGGCTCATATGGTCATTTTTAAGCCATTGAAGACTGCCTCTTATCTCAGCGCAGTTTTTCAGCCATACAGCGCAAATACATGTGTGCCATATAGTTAGCGTGCTCACTCCCATGGATTTATTTATGAGTCAGCACTGATTGGCTAAAATGCAAGTCTGTCAAAAGAACTGAGATAAGGGGCAGTCCGCAGAGGCTTAGATACAAGATAAAAAGTATATTAATATAACTGTTGGTTATGCAAAACTGACGAATGGGTAATATAGGGATTATTTATCCTTTTAAACAAAAGATTCTGGAGTAGGCTGTCCCTTTAACAAAGCAAATCCATACTGTGTCGGACTTAGAGACTGTAACATAGAAATTACACTGCCAACAACCTATATTGTGAATACTTACCTCAGAGAGTCCTTGCAAAGCTGCTGTTGCTGCACTAGTCCTAAATAAATGGGATGACAATGAACCTGGTGTCTGAAGTTGAAAAACTTTCCCGGGCTCGCTATGGATGGTCACAAGCCATCAAACAAAGCCAAACTGCTTGAATTTGAGGCAGGAGTAGCCTAAAGTCACCCAACAGTAATATGAAAGACTTCAGCCAAGACACATGAAAGCTGTGATTGAAAAATCAGGGTTATGTCACCAAATACTGTATTGATTTCTGAACTCTTGCCAAGTTAAAACATTAGTATTGTGTTTAAAAATGAATATGAACTTGTTTTCTTTGCATTATTTAAGGTCTGAAAACACCATCTTTTTTGTTATTTTGACCAGTTGTGATTTTCTGCAAATAAATGCTCTGACAATTTACACACACTGCAGATCCCTAAGCAGCATCAGGCTAAGAAACTGGCTCCATTCAAAGATGTATATTTAAAGACTAGTGCTAGGAAAAAACCCATCAAAGTATGAAAAGCCAAGTTAACTATTCAAAAAAGGGACAGTTTTAGTATAATTTGCATATAAAACATGCCATGTAGTTTGGATTAAAACTGCCAGTTCAATAGTATGCAAAGAGACTATAAATCGCCACAGCAATGAGGTATTCATATAACACTCACTAAAAGAGAACCATAGTATGGAGATATAGATGGCATATAAACCAGTAAAAAAAACATACCTTATAAATAATTAGGTAATTTATATCAGCAGTGCCATAAAAAAAAACACAATATCAGTTTAAGTGAAAAACCTCTCCTTTACACCCCTCTTAACTAATATTAACTAATACTTATATAGGGCCTCTGTTAATATCATATGTGAATAATGAGGATGACTGCAATAGTCAGCACTGCACAGAAATATAGAATGCAGTGATCTATATAACCAGATACAGGAAACCTTGTACAACCTACATTAAACACTGTGGGCATTTATCAGATTGGGGGGGGGGGGGGTGTTACCCGGCATCCAGTGTGATAATAAAATATTCCCTTGCTCTTGACAGCTTTAATCTTTTTAAATCAAACTGAAAGCATTGGTGGAGTAAAATTATTTTGTGTCCCACAGCGTGAACAGATTTACGCAGAGCTCATTGCTTGACAGCATACAGTCTCCAGCGGCTGATTACTGAATTGTAATTTAATCAAACATGCCGGATTTCAGCCATTTTTTATAGCAATTATTGGAGTCTGTGGAAACTTATCAAAAGTGGAAGTATAGGTTAGAATATATGTTGCAAGACAAGAAAAATATCGTACATTTTATCAATAGATTTTCAGCCACACCAAAAATTAAAACACACAAAATTTATGCTTGATAAATTTCTCTTTACGGACATGGAGTCCACAACGTCATTCCAATTACTAGTGGGATATTCAACTCCTGGCCAGCAGGAGGAGGCAAAGAGCACCCCGGCAAAGCTGTTAAGTGTAACTTCCCTTACCCATAATCCCCAGTCATTCAGCTGAAGGAAAAACATAATTTATGCTTACCTGATAAATCTATTTCTCTTGTAGTGTATCCAGTCCACGGATCATCCATTACTTGTGGAATATTCTCCTTCCCAACAGGAAGTTGCAAGAGGATCACCCATAGCAGAGCTGCTATATAGCTCCTCCCCTCACTGCCATATCCAGTCATTCGACCGAAACAAGCCGAGAAAGGAGAAACCATAGGGTGCAGTGGTGACTGTAGTTTAATTAAAATTTAGACCTGCCTTAAAAGGACAGGGCGGGCCGTGGACTGGATACACTACAAGAGAAATAAATTTATCAGGTAAGCATACCAATACCAAAGCTAAAGTACACGGATGATGGGAGGAACAAGGCAGGAACTTAAACGGAAAGAACCACTGCATGTAGAACCTTTCTCCCAAAAACAGCCTCCGAAGAAGCAAAACTATCAAATTTGTAAAATTTTGAAAAGGTATGAAGCTAAGACCAAGTCGCAGCCTTGCAAATCTGTTCAACAGAAGCCTCATTTTTAAAGGCCCAGGTGGAAGCCACAGCTCTAGTAGAATGAGCTGTAATTCTTTCAGGGGGCTGCTGTCCAGCAGTCTCATAGGCTAAACGGATTATACTCCAAAGCCAAAAAGAAAGAGGTTGCCAAGGCCTTTTGACCTCTCCTCTGTCCAGAGTAAACAACAAACAGGCTAGATGTTTGACAAAATTCCTTAGTAGCTTGTAAGTAAAACTTTAAGGCACGCACTACATCTAGATTATGTAAAAGACGTTCCTTCTTCGAAGAAGGATTAGGACACAATGATGGAACAACAATCTCTTGATTGATATTCTTGTTAGAAACCACCTTGGGTAAAAACCCAGGTTTTGTACGCAGAACTACTTTATCTGAATGAAAGATCAGATAAGGAGAATCACAATGTAAGGCAGATAACTCGGAGACTCTTCGAGCCGAGGAAATAGCCATCAGAAACAGAACTTTCCATGATAGAAGTTTGATATCAATAGAATGAAGGGGTTCAAACGGAACTCCCTGGAGAACTTTAAGAACCAAGTTTAAGCTCCATGGAGGAGCAACAGGTTTAAACACAGGCTTAATTCTAACTAAAGCCTGACAAAACGCCTGGACGTCTGGAACTTCTGCCAGACGCTTGTGTAAAAGAATAGACAGAGCAGAAATTTGTCCCTTTAAAGAACTAGCTGATAATCCCTTGTCCAAACCCTCTTGGAGGAAGGACAAAATCCTATGAATCCTAATCCTACTCCATGAGTAATTCTTGGATTCACACCAATGAAGATATTTACGCCATATCTTGTGGTAGATTTTCCTGGTGACAGGCTTTCGTGCCTGTATTAAGGTATCAATGACTGATCAAGCGTTCAATCTCCATGCAGTCAGTCTCATAGAAACTAGATTCGGATGATTGAAAGGACCTTGTATTAGAAGGTCTTGTCTCAGAGGCAGAGTCCACGGTGGAAAGGATGACATGTCCACCAGATCTGGATACCAGGTCCTGCGTGGCCACGTAGGCGCTATCAGAGTCACTGATGCTCTCTCCTGTCTGATTTTGGCAATCAGTCGAGGGAGCAGAGGAAACGGTGGAAACACATAAGCCAGGTTGAAGAACCAAGGAGCTGCTAGAGCATCTATCAGCGTCGCTTCTGGGTCCCTGGACCTGGATCCGTAACAAGGAAGCTAACACCTCCGGATGGAGTTCCCACTCCCCCGGATGAAAAGTCTGACAACTTAGAAAATCCGCCTCCCAGTTCTCTACGCCCGGGATATGGATCGCTGACAGGTGGCAAGAGTGAGACTCTGCCCAGCGAATTATCTTGGAGACTTCTGACATCGCTAGGGAACTCCAGGTTCCCTCTTGATGGTTGATGTAAGCCACAGTCGTGATGTTGTCCGACTGAAATCTGATGAACCTCAGTGTTGCTAACTGAGGCCAAGCTAGAAGAGCATTGAAAATTGCTCTTAACTCCAGAATGTTTATTGGGAGGAGTTTCTCCTCCTGAGTCCAAGAACCCTGAGCTTTCAGAGAGTTCCAGACTGCACCCCAACCTAGAAGGCTGGCATCTGTTGTTACAATTGTCCAATCTGGTCTGCGAAAGCTCATACCTTTGGACAGATGGACCCGAGATAACCACCAGAGAAGAGAATCTCTGGTTTCCTGATCCAGATTTAGTAGAGGGGACAAATCTGTGTAATCCCCATTCCACTGACTGAGCATGCATAATAATTGCAGCGGTCTGAGATGTAGGTGCGCATATGGCACTATGTCCATCGCCGCTACCATTAAGCCGATTACTTCCATGCACTGAGCCACCGTGGGGCGCGGAATGGAGTGAAGAACACGGCAAGCATTTAGAAGTTTTGATAACCTGGACTCCGTCAGGTAAATTTTCATCTCTACAGAATCTATAAGAGTCCCTAGGAAGGAAACCCTTGTGAGAGGAGATAGAGAACTCTTTTCTTCGTTCACTTTCCACCCATGCGACCTCAGAAATGCCAGAACTATCACTGTATGAGACTTGGCAATTTGAAAGCTTGACGCCTGTATCAGGATGTCGTCTAGATAAGGAGCCACTGCTATGCCTCGCGGTCTTAGAGCCGCCAGAAGTGAGCCCAGAACCTTTGTAAAAATTCTTGGGGCTGTAGCCAACCCGAATGGAAGAGCTACAAATTGGTAATGCCTGTCTAGAAAGGCAAATCTCAGAACCGATGATTCTTGTGAATCGGAATGTGAAGGTAGGCTTCCTTTAAGTCCACTGTGGTCATGTACTGACCCTCTTGGATCATGGGTAAAATGGTTCGAATAGTTTCCATCTTGAATGACGGAACTCTGAGGAATTTGTTTCAGATCTTTAGATCCAAAATTGGTCTGAAGGTTCCCTCTTTTTTGGGAACCACAAATAGATTTGAATAAAACCCCTGTCCTTGTTCCGTCCGCGAAACTGGATGGATCACTCCCATTACAAGGAGGTCTTGCACGCAGCGTAGGAATGCCTCTTTCTTTATCTGGTTTGCAGATATTCTTGAAAGGTGAAATCTCTCTTGTGGAGGGGAAGCTTTGAAGTCCAGAAGATATCCCTGAGATATGATCTCCAACGCCCAGGGATCCTGAACATCTCTTGCCCATGCCTGGGCGAAGAGAGAGAGTCTGCCCCCTTCTAGATCCGTTGTCGGATAGGGGGCCGTTCCTTCATGCTGTCTTGGAGGCAGCAGCAGGCTTTCTGGCCTGCTTGCCCTTGTTCCAGGACTGGTTAGGTTTCCAGGCCTGCTTGGATTGAGCAAAAGTTCCCTCTTGTTTTGAGGCAGAGGAAGTTGATGCTGCACACCTGCCTTGAAATTTCGAAAGGCACGAAAATTAGACTGTTTGGCCCTGTCCTGAGGAAGGGTATGACCCTTACCTCCAGTAATGTCAACAATAATTTCTTTCAAACCAGGCCCGAATAAGGTCTGCCTCTTGAAAGGAATGTTGAGTAATTTAGACTTTGAAGTCACATCAGCTGACCAGGGTTTAAGCCATAGCGCCCTACGCGCCTGGATGGCGAATCCGGAATTCTTAGCCGTTAGTTTAGTCAAATGAACAATGGCATCAGAAACAAATGAGTTAGCTAGCTTAAGTGTTCTAAGCTTGTCAATAATTTCAGTCAATGGAGCTGTATGGATGGCCTCTTCCAGGGCCTCAAACCAGAACGCCGCCGCAGCAGTGACAGGCGCAATGCATGCAAGGGGCTGTAAAATAAAACCTTGTTGAATAAACATTTTCTTAAGGTAACCCTCTAATTTTTTATCCATTGGATCTGAAAAAGCACAACTGTCCTCAACCGGGATAGTGGTACGCTTTGCTAAAATAGAAACTGCTCCCTCCACCTTAGGGACTGTCTGCCATAAGTCCCGTGTAGTGGCATCTATTGGAAACATTTTTCTAAATATAGGAGGTGGGGAAAAAGGCACACCGGGTCTATCCCACTCCTTACTAATAATTTATGTAAGCCTTTTAGGTATTGGAAAAACATCAGTACTGCACTGCATAGTATTTATCCCGTCTACACACTTTCCCTGGCACTGCAATTGTGTCACAGTCACTCAGAGCAGCTAATACCTCCCCAAGCAATACACGGAGGTTCTCAAGCTTCAATTTAAAATTAGAAATCTCTGAATCAGGTCTCCCCGAGTCAGAGATGCCACCCACAGACTGAAGCTCTCCGTCCTCAGGTTCTGCATATTGTGACGCAGTATCAGACATGGCTCTTACAGCATCTGCGCGCTCTGTATCTCGTCTAACCCCAGAGCTATCGCGCTTGCCTCTTAATTCAGGCAATCTGGCTAATACCTCTGACAGGGTATTATTCATGATTGCAGCCATGTCCTGCAAAGTAATCGCTATGGGCGTCCCTGATGTACTTGGGGCCATATTAGCGTGCGTCCCTTGAGCGGGAGGCGAAGGGTCAGACACGTGGGGAGAGTTAGTCGGCATAACTTCCCCCTCGACAGACCCCTCTGGTGACAATTCTTTTATAGATAAAGACTGATCTTTACTGTTTAAGGTGAAATCAATACATTTAGTACACATTCTCCTATGGGGCTCCACCATGGCTTTTAAACATAATGAACAAGTAGTTTCCTCTGTGTCAGACATGTTTGTACAGACTAGCAATGAGACTAGCAAGCTTGGAAATCACTTTAAACCAAATTAACAAGCAATATAAAAAACTTTACTGTGCCTTTAAGAAAAACAAATTGACAAAATTTGAAATAACAGTGAAAAAAGGCAGTTACACCAACAAAATTTTTACAGTGTATGTAACAAGCTAGCAGAGCATTGCACCCACTTGCAAATGGATGATTAACCCCTTAACACCAAAAACGGAATAATAAATGACAATAACGTTTTTTAAAAACAGTCACAACAACTGCCACAGGTCTACTGTGGTTGTTACCCTCCTCAAACACGACTTTTGAAGCCTTTTGAGCCCTTCAGAGATGTCCTGTATCATGCAGAAGGAAGCTGAGTGTCTGTCTGTAATTTTAGCTGCGCAGAAAAGCGCTAAAATAGGCCCCTCCCACTCATAGTACAACAGTGGAAAGCCTCAGGAAACTGTTTCTAGGCAAAAATCAAGCCAACCATGGGGAAAAAAAACTAGGCCCCAATAAGTTTTATCACCAAACATATATAAAAACGATTAACATGCCAGCAAACGTTTCATATTACACTTTTATAAGAGTATGTATCTCTGTTAATAAGCCTGATACCAGTCGCTATTAAATCACTGCATTTAGGCTTAACTTGCATTAATCCGGTATCAGCAGCATTTTCTAGCAAATTCCATCCCTAGAAATATGTTAACTGCACATACCTTATTGCAGGAAAACCTGCACGCCATTCCCCCTCTGAAGTTACCTCACTCCTCAGAATATGTGAGAACGGCAGTGGATCTTAGTTAAGATCATAGAAATCGCAGGCAGATTCTTCTTCTAAATACTGCCTGAGATAAAATAGTACGCTCCGGTACCATTTAAAAATAACAAACTTTTGATTGAAGAAAGTAACTATAAAAACACCACTCTCCTCTTACTACCTCCATCTTTGTTGAGAGTTGCAAGAGAATGACTGGATATGGCAGTGAGGGGAGGAGCTATATAGCAGCTCTGCTATGGGTGATCCTCTTGCAAATTCCTGTTGGGAAGGAGAATATTCCACAAGTAATGGATGATCCGTGGACTGGATACACTTAAGAGAAAAGGAAAAAGAAGAAGAAACACAAGGGTGAAACGGTGCCCGAGGTGTACTCAAAAACTGCTGAATTATAATAAAAAAATTTTGAAAGCCCAAGAAGAGGAGACAGCCCTAGTGGAATGTGCCGTCATTCTCTCAGGAGGCTGCTGTCCAGCAGTCTCATAAGCCAAACGAATCAAACTTCTCAACCAGAGACACAGAGTAGTAGTAGTGGCCTTCTGACCCCAACGCTTTACAGAGAAAACAACAAACGGCAGAAGATGACCAAAAATCTTTAGTAGCTTGTAAGTAAAACTTTAAAGAGTGCACAACATCCAAGTTATGCAAAAGACATTCCTTATGAGAAGGATTAGGACAAAAAGGAGGAACAACTATTTCCTGATTAATGTTTCAATCTGACACCACTTTAGGGAGAAAACCCAATTTAGTACAAAGGACTGCCTTATCTGCATGAAAGATAAGGTACAGGGAATCACATTGAAGAGCTGAAAGCTCAATCTCTGCAAGCCGAAGAAATAGTAAGGAGAAACAAAACCTTCCAAGATAATTTTATATCAACAACATGCATTGGCTCAAACGGAGCCTGCTGCAAAACTAAGAACTAGATTAAGGCTCCACGGAGGAGCAACAGGTTTAAACACAGGCCTGATTCTAACCAGGATCTGAACAAAGGCTTGAACATCTGGTAAATCTGTCAAACATTTGTGCAAACGGAGAGATAATGCAGAAATCTAACTCTTCAGAGTACTGACCGACAAACCCTTCTCCAGGCCATCTTGAAGAAAGACAAAATCCGGGGAATCCTCACCAGGCTCCAGGAGAAACCCTTAGAGTCACACCAATAAAGGATATTTACGCCATACCTTATGGTAAATTTTGCAAGTAACAGGTTTGCGAGCCTGAAACATAGTATCAATGACCAATTCAGAAAAACCATGTCTAGACAGAACTAGGCGATCAATCTCCAAGCAGTCAGCTTCAGAGAATCCAGGTTTGGATGGAGGAAAGGACCCTAAATTAGAAGGTCCTTCCCTCAGAGGTAACCTCCAAGGACGTAGAGATGACATCCTTACCAGATCCGTAAAACCAGATCCTGCAAGGCCATGCAGGAGCTATTAGGATTAACGATGCTCTCTCCTGTTTGATATGAGCAATGACTCGTGGAAGAAGAGCAAACATATGCCAGAGAGAACATCCAAGAAACCGCTAGAGCATCTATCAGAACGGCCTGAGGATCTCAACCTTGAACCGTACTTTGGAACCTTGGCATTTTGGCGGGACGCCATCACATCCAACTCTGGAACCCTCCACCTGAGGGTTATCTGAGAGAACCCTTCCAGATGGAGAGCCCACTACCCAGGATGAAAAGGTCTGTCTGCTCAGAAAATCTGCCTCCCAATTGTCTGTCTCCTATCTGCCATCCACATTCCAGGAGTAATCGTGATCTTCCGTCCACTGTAGAATGCAAGTCACCTCCTTCATGGCTAAGGAACTCCGAGTTCCTCCCTGGTGGTTGATGTAATCCACTGATGTGATGTTGTTTGACTGGAATCTGATTAACCGGACTAAAAAACATAATTTATGCTTACCTGATAAATTTATTTCTCTTGTAGTGTATTCAGTCCACGGGTCATCCATTACTTATGGGATATATTCCCTTCCCAACAGGAAATTGCAAGAGGTTCACCCAAGCAGAGCTGCTATATAGCTCCTCCCCTCACATGTCATATCCAGTCATTTGACCGAAACAAGACAAGAAAGGAGAAACCATAGGGAGCAGTGGTGACTGGAGTTTTAATTAAAATTTAGATCTGCCTTAAAAAGACAGGGCGGGCCGTGGACTGAATGCACTACAAGAGAAATAAATTTATCAGGTAAGCATAAATTATGTTTTCTCTTGTTAAGTGTATTCAGTCCACGGGTCATCCATTACTTATGGGATACCAATACCAAAGCTAAAGTACAAGGATGATGGGAGGGACAAGGCAGGAACTTTAAACGGAAGGAACCACTGCCTGTAGAACCTTTCTCCCAAAAACAACCTCCGAAGAAGCAAAAGTGTCAAATTTGTAAAATTTTGAAAAGGTATGAAGCGAAGACCAAGTCGCAGCCTTGCAAATCTGTTCAACAGAGGCCTCATTTTTAAAGGCCCAGGTGGAAGCCACAGCTCTAGTGGAATGAGCTGTAATTCTTTCAGGGGGCTGCTGTCCAGCAGTCTCATAGGCTAAACGTATTATGCTACGAAGCCAAAAGGAGAGAGGTAGCCGAAGCTTTTTGACCTCTCCTCTGTCCAGAGTAAACGACAAACAGGGAAGAAGTTTGACGAAAATCTTTAGTTGCCTGTAAATACAACTTCAGGGCACGGACTACGTCCAGATTATGCAAAAGTCGTTCCTTCTTTGAAGAAGGGTTAGGGCATAATGATGGAACAACAATCTCTTGATTGATATTCCTGTTAGAAACTACCTTAGGTAGGAACCCAGGTTTAGTACGCAGAACTACCTTGTCTGAATGGAAAATCAGATAAGGAGAATCACAATGTAAGGCAGATAACTCAGAGACTCTTCGAGCCGAGGAAATAGCCATCAAAAACAGAACTTTCCAAGATAACAGCTTAATATCAATGGAATGAAGGGGTTCAAACGGAACACCTTGAAGAACTTTAAGAACTAAGTTTAAGCTCCACGGCGGAGCAACAGTCTTAAACACAGGCTTAATCCTAGCCAAAGCCTGACAAAAAGCCTGAACGTCTGCCAGACGTTTGTGAAAACGACAGAGCAGAAATCTGTCCCTTTAACGAACTAGCAGATAAGCCCTTTTCTAAACCCTCTTGTAGAAAAGACAATATCCTAGGAATCCTAACCTTACTCCATGAGTAACTCTTGGATTCACACCAATATAAATATTTACGCCATATCTTATGGTAAATTTTTCTGGTAACAGGTTTCCGAGCCTGTATTAAGGTAACAATAACCGACTCCGAGAAGCCACGCTTTGATAGAATCAAGCGTTCAATCTCCATGCAGTCAGCCTCAGAGAAATTAGATTTGGATGGTTGAAAGGACCCTGAATTAGAAGGTCCTGCCTCAGAGGCAGAGACCATGGTGGACAGGACGACATGTCCACTAGGTCTGCATACCAGGTCCTGCGTGGCCACGCAGGCGCTATCAGAATCACTGATGCTCTCTCCTGTTTGATCTTGGCAATCAGTCGAGGAAGCAGCGGAAATGGTGTTAACACATAAGCCATGTTGAAAACCCAAGGGGCTGCTAGAGCATCTATCAGCGCCGCTCCCGGGTCCCTGGACCTGGATCCGTAACAAGGAAGTTTGGCGTTCTGGCGAGACGCCATGAGATCCAGATCTGGTTTGCCCCAACGATGAATCAGTTGAGCGAAGACCTCCGGATGAAGTTCCCACTCCCCCGGATGAAAAGTCTGGCGACTTAGAAAGTCCGCCTCCCAGTTCTCCACGCCTGGGATATAGATCGCCGACAGGTGGCAAGAGTGAGACTCTGCCCAGCGAATTATCTTTGAGACTTCCAACATCGCTAGGGAACTCCTGGTTCCCCCTTGATGGTTGATGTAAGCCACAGTCGTGATGTTGTCCGACTGAAATCTGATGAACCTCAGTGTTGCTAACTGAGGCCAAGCTAGAAGAGCATTGAATATTGCTCTTAACTCCAGAATATTTATTGGGAGGAGTTTCTCCTCCTGAGTCCACAATCCCTGAGCCTTCAGGGAGTTCCAGACTGCGCCCCAACCTAGAAGGCTGGCATCTGTTGTTACAATCGGCCAATCTGGCCTGCGAAAAGTCATCCCTTTGGACAGATGGAGTCGAGAAAGCCACCAGAGAAGAGAATCCCTGGTCTCTTGATCCAGATTTATTAGAGGGGACAAATCTGAGTAATCCCCATTCCACTGACTTAGCATGCATAATTGCAGCGGTCTGAGATGCAGGCGCGCAAATGGTACTATGTCCATTGCCGCTACCATTAAGCCGATTACTTCCATGCACTGAGCTACTGACGGGTGTGGAATGGAATGAAGGGCACGGCAAGCATTTAGAAGTTTTGATAACCTGGACTCCGTCAGGTAAATTTTCATCTCTATAGAATCTATAAGAGTCCCTAGGAAGGGAACCCTTGTGAGTGGTAATAGAGAACTCTTTTCCACGTTCACCTTCCACCCATGCAACCTCAGAAATGCCAGAACTATCTCTGTATGAGACTTGGCAATTTGAAAACTTGACGCTTGTATCAGAATGTCGTCTAGGTACGGAGCCACCGCTATGCCTCGCGGTCTTAGCACCGCCAGAAGTGAGCCCAGAACCTTTGTAAAAATTCTCGGGGCCGTAGCTAACCCGAAGGGAAGAGCTACAAACTAGTAATGCCCGTCTAGAAAGGCAAATCTTAGGTACCGATAATGATCTTTGTGAATCGGTATGTGAAGGTAGGCATCCTTTAAGTCCACTGTGGTCATATACTGACCCTCTTGGATCATGGGTAGGATGGTTCGAATAGTTTCCATTTTGAATGATGGAACTCTTAGGAATTTGTTTAAGATTTTTAGGTCCAAGATTGGTCTGAAGGTTCCCTCTTTCTTGGGAACCACAAACAGATTTGAGTAAAATCCTTGCCCTTGTTCCGTCCGCGGAACTGGGTGGATCACCCCCATTCGTAAGAGGTCTTGTACACAGCGTAGAAACGCCTCTTTCTTTATTTGGTTTGCTGATAACCTTGAAAGATGAAATCTCCCTTGTGGAGGAGAAGCTTTGAAGTCCAGAAGATATCCCTGAGATATGATCTCCAACGCCCAGGGATCCTGGACATCTCTTGCCCAAGCCTGGGCGAAGAGAGAAAGTCTGCCCCCCACTAGATCCGTTTCCGGATAGGGGGCCCTCTCTTCATGCTGTCTTAGGGGCAGAAGCAGATTTTCTGGCCTGCTTGCCCTTGTTCCAGGACTGGTTAGCTTTCCAGCCCTGTCTGTAACGAGCAACAGTTCCTTCCTGTTTTGGAGCGGAGGAAGTTGATGCTGCTCCTGCCTTGAAGTTACGAAAGGCACGAAAATTAGACTGTTTGGCCTTTGATTTGGTCCTGTCCTGAGGAAGAGTATGACCCTTACCTCCAGTAATGTCAGCAATAATTTCTTTGAAGCCGGGCCCGAATAAGGTCTGCCCTTTGAAAGGAATATTAAGCAATTTAGATTTAGAAGTCACGTCAGCTGACCAGGATTTAAGCCATAGCGCTCTGCGCGCTTGGATGTCGAATCCGGAGTTCTTAGCCGTTAGTTTGGTTAAATGTACAACGGCATCAGAAACAAATGCGTTAGCTAGCTTAAGTGCTTTAAGCTTGTCCATAATCTCATCCAATGGAGCTGTGCGAATGGCCTCTTCCAGAGACTCAAACCAGAATGCCGCAGCAGCAGTGACAGGCACAATGCATGCAAGGGGCTGTAAGATAAAACCTTGTTGAACAAACATTTTCTTGCGGTAACCTAATTTTTTATCCATTGGATCCGAAAAAGCACAACTATCCTCCACCGGGATAGTGGCACGCTTAGCTAAAGTAGAAACTGCTCCCTCCACCTTAGGGACCGTCTGCCATAAGTCTCGTGTGGTGGCGTCTATTGGAAACATTTTCCTAAATATAGGAGGAGGGGAAAAGGGCACACCGGGTTTATCCCACTCCTTGCTAATAATCTCTGTAAGCCTTTTAGGTATAGGAAAAACGTCAGTACACACCGGCACCGCATAGTATCTATCCAGCCTACATAATTTCTCTGGAATTGCAACCGTGTTACAATCATTCAGAGCCGCTAATACCTCCCCTAGCAATACACGGAGGTTAGCTTAAATTTAAAATTAGAAATCTCTGAATCCAGTCTCCCTGGATCAGATCCGTCACCCACAGAATGAAGCTCTCCGTCCTCATGTTCTGCAAATTGTGACGCAGTATCGGACATGGCTCTCACCTCATCAGCGTGCTCTGTCCTTAACCCAGAGCTATCGCGCTTGCCTCTTAATTCTGGCAATTTAGATAATACTTCTGTCATAACAGTAGCCATGTCTTGCAAAGTGATTTGTATGGGCCTCTCTGAAGTACTTGGCTCCACAATATCACGCGCCTCCTGAGCGGGAGGCGAAGGTACTGACACGTGAGGAGAGTTAGTCGGCATACCTTCCCCCTCGTTGTCTGGTGATAATCTCTTTACAGGTAAAGACTGACTTTTAAAGTGACATCAATGCATTTAGTACACATATTTCTATGGGGCTCCACATTGGCCTTCAAACATAGTGAACAAACAGATTCATCTGTGTCAGACATGTTTAAAACAGACTAGCAAGCTTGGAAAATACTTTCAAATAAATTTACAAGCAATATAAAAAAACGCTACTGCGCCTTTAAGAAGCACAAAAAGCTGTCACAGTTGAAATAACAATGAACCAAATTAGTTATAGCAACCAAATTTTCACAGCAAATGTATTAAGTTAGCAAAGGATTGCACCCACCAGCAAATGGATGATTAACCCCTAATACCCAAAAACGGATAATCAATTTAACAATTAACGTTTTTATCACAGTCAAACACACTGTCACAGGTCTGCTGTGACTGATTACCTCCCTTAAAATGAATTTTGAAGACCCCTGAGCTCTCTAGAGACGTCCTGGATCATGGAGGAAGAAGCAGGAAGACTAACTGAATTTTTACTGCGCAAAAAAAGCGCTAAAAAAGGCCCCTCCCACTCATATTACAACAGTGGGAAACCTCAGTTAACTGTTTCTATGCAGAAATATATGTTAGCCATGTGGAAAAAATCATGCCCCAATAAGTCTTATCACCAAAGTACCTCACAAAAACGATTAACATGCCAGTAAACGTTTTAACATCCATTTTAAAGGTTATGTAGTGTTATTAATAAGCCTGCTACCAGTCGCTTCTACTGCAGTTAAGGCTCATACATTACTTCAGTATTCACAGTATTTTCTTAGTCAAATTCCATTCCTTAGAAAATTACTTCAGTGCACATACACTCATCAGCCTGATACCAGTCGCTACTACTGCATTTAAGGCTGTACTTACATTACTTCGGTATCAGCAGTATTTTCTTAGTCAATTCCATTCCTTAGAAAAATAATTTACTGCACATACCTCGTTTGCAGGGGGCCCCGCATGCTATTCCCTTTTCTGAAGTTACCCCACTCCTCAGAATGTGCGAGAACAGCCAGTGGATCTTAGTTACTTCTGCTAAGATCATAGAAAACGCAGGCAGATTCTTCTTCTAAATACTGCCTGAGAGAAAAACAGCACACTCCAGTGCCATTTAAAATAACAAACTTTTGATTGAAGAAATAATTAAGTATAAAAACTCCACACTCCTCTCACACCTTCCTACTATGTTGAGTGTTGCAAGAGAATGACTGGATATGACATGTGAGGGGAGGAGCTATATAGCAGCTCTGCTTGGGTGATCCTCTTGCAACTTCCTGTTGGGAAGGGAATATATCCCATAAGTAATGGATGACCCGTGGACTGAATACACTTAAGAGAAAGACAGTTGAGGCCACACTAATAGGGTATTGAAGATAGCTCTCAACTCCAAGATGTTTATGGGAAGAGAAGACTCTTCCCGAGACCACAGGCCCTGAGCCTTCAAAGAACCCCAAACAGCTCCCCAGCCTGATAGGCTGGCGTCCGTAGTCACAATCACCCAGGAAACAAGTGCCCCGAGACCGTTGATCCTGTGACATCCACCACGAGAGAGTTTCTTGTTAGGGGGTCCAGATTTATCCTCTGTGATAAATTGGAATGGTCTCCGTTCCATTGACTGAGCATGCAAAGCTGCAGCAGTCGTAGATGGAACCAAGCAAAAGGAATGATGTCCATGGAAGCCACCATCAGACCAATCACCTCCATGCATTGAGCCACTGATGGACGAACGACAGACTGGAGAGAAAGACAGGCAGCAAGAAGTTTGGATTTTCTGACCTCCATCAGAAAAATCTTATTGTCCCTAGGAAACACACTTTTGTAGTTGCAACTAGAGAATTCTTTTCCAGATTTACCTTCCACCAGTGGGAACGTAGAAGAGACAATATCTCTGTATGAGATTGTGCTAGTTGAAAAGATGACTCCTGAACCAAAATGTTGTCTAGATAAGGCACCACAGCAATTTTCTGGGATCTGACTATTGCCAATAGCGCCCCCAGAACCTTTGTGAAAATTGTGGGAGCCGTGGCCAGACCAAAAACGGAAGGGCAACAAACTGGAAATGCTCATCCAGAAAGGCAAACATAAGATACTATTGATGATCCCTGTGAATGGAAACATGTAAGTACACGCCCTTCAGGTCTATGGTTGTCATAAACTGACCTTCCTTGACCAATGGAACGAAAAGTTTCCATCTTGAAAGATGGAACCCTGAGGAATTTGTTGAGACACTTGAGATCTAGGATGGGACGAAAAGTTCCATCCTGTTTGGGAACCACAAAGATTTGAATAGAATCCTAGACCTTGTTACTTTAAAGGGACTGGTACAATAACTCCAAGGGAGGATAGGTACTTTACGCAATTTAAGAAGGCCTCCTTTACCTGGTTTGAAGATAATCTTGACAGGAGAAATATGCCCCTTGGAGGGCAAGACTTTAATCCTATTCTGTAACCCTGGGATACTATGGATCTGGGACATCACGTATCCAAGCCTGACAAAAAAACAGAAAGCCTGCCCCCCACCTGATCTAAATTCTGATAGGACCCTGTATGCCGATTTAGAGTCAGCGGAAGGCTTTGTGTTTTGTTATCCCTTGTTCTAGGGCTGGCTGAATTTCCAAGTGGACCTGGATTGGAAGAGGAAGACTTCTGTCCCTTAAAGTTGCGAAAGGAACGAAAAATTATAATTCTGCCAACCTCTAGGTTTATTCTTCTTGTCCTGAGGCAGAAAAGATCCCTTTCCACCCGTAATCTCTGAAAGGATTTCCGCTAGATCAGGTCCAAACAGAGTCTTACCCTTATAAAGGTAAGGCCAAGAGCTTGGCATTTGAAGAAACATCAGCCGACCAAGATTTTAACCACAGAGCTCTGCAGGCTAGCACAGTGAAGCTAGACATCTTAGCTCCCAGTATAGTTATGTACAAGTTTGACCCTATCTTGGATCTCTTCTACCGTAGTTTCCTCTGAAATAAGATCAGACAAGGCATCGCACCAATAAGATGCTGCTCCGGCAACTGTGGCAATACTCGCTGCAGGTTGCCACTGTAATCCTTGATGGATGTACATCTTCTTTAAGTAAGCTTCAAATCCATTGGATCCTTAAAAGAGCAACTATCCTCTATAGGAATGGTAGTTCTTAGCAAGCGTAGAAATAGCTCCTACTTTAGGCACAGTGCACCATGATTCACGAATAGAGTCAGCAACAGGAAACATCTTTTTAAAAACAAGGGAAGAGGAAAAAGGAAACCCTGGCTTATCCCATTCCTGAGCTATAATTTCAGAGATCTTCCTTTCAACAGGAAAACCCTCCTCAGAAGATTGAGAATCATAAACTATCCAGTTTAGAAGACTTTGAGCTTTTGGTTGCTGTGTCAACCTCACATCCAAGTCATCCAAAGTCATCCAAAGTAGCTAGAACCTCCTTCAGTAGTAAACGGAGGTGTTCAAGCTTAAAGGGACAGTCAAGTCCAAAATAAACTTTCATGATTCAAATAGGGCATGTAATTTTAAACAACTTTCCAATTTACTTTTATCACCAATTTTGCTTTGTTCTCTTGGTATTCTTAATTGAAAGCTAAACCTATGTAGGCTCATATTCTAATTTCTTAGACCTTGAAGGCCACCTCTAATCTGAATGCATTTTGACAGTTTTTCACCACTAGAGGGTGTTCATGTGTGTCACATAGATAACATTGTGCTCACACATCCAAGTTACCTAGGAGTCAGCACTGATTGACTGAAATGCAAGTCTGTCAAAAGAACTTAAATAAGGGAGCAGTTTGCAGATGCATCGGTAATTACAGAGGTAAAACGTGTATTATAACTGTTGGTTATGCAAAACTGGGGAATGGGTAATAGAGATTATCTATCTTTTTAAACAACAAAAATTGTGGTGTTGACTATCCCATTAAATCTAAAATTAACCTTTTCAGTCTCTGAAGATTTTTCTGCTAAAGTGTCAGAGTCTGAGATTTTACCTTCAGAAGCTACTGAAGTATTTTCCTCAGACAAATGAGAAAGGATGACTAATGTAGACTTAGGAGTCAGAGGCCTTACTAGAAGGCAAATGTTTAGATTTCCTCTTACGCTTACCAGAAGAAGGGAAAGCTGACAAGGCCGCTAATACTGCAGAAGTAATTTGAGCGGCAAAATCACCCCCAGGAGGTTGCTGAGATACAGAAAGGCACAGAATGAGAAACAACTAAAACTTGGGACGTTTGAGGAGAAAGCTGAGGCATGTCATGCACAGAAGTATCCTGAGAGACACTTGGCTCAGAAGGTAGTAATTTGGCCTTAAATTTTAAAGTCTTAGTTAAACATGAGGAACATAATTGCATAGGCAAAATAATTTGGTTCTCTAAACATAATAAACATCTATCCATAGATATAGGCTGATCCTGTTCTGAGTCCATAGCTATGGGAAATAATTCCCACTATAAAACAATTTAATGAGAATGTGAAGTAAATTTAAAGACCCTTAAAAATATCTTATTACGCTAGCAAAATGATAGGCTTAAAAAAACAGACTAACTTAAAGGGACACTCAATCAAAATTAAACTTTCATTATTCAGATAGAGCATGCCATTTTAAACAACTTTCCAATTTACTTCTATTAACAAAATGTGGACAGTCTTTTTATATTTAAACTTTTTGAGTCAACAGCTCCTACTGAGCATGTGCAAGAAAAAGTGTGTATGCATTTGTGAATGGCTGATGGCTGACACATGGTACGTGTATGCATTTGTGATTGGCTGATGGCTGACACATGGTACAAGGGGAGTGGAAAAATACATAACTTTTAAAATTGTCAGAAAAAAAAAAATCTACTACTCATTTGAAGTTCAGACTAAGTGCTATTGCATTGCCTTGTTATCTTGCATTTGTTGATTATGCAAATCTACTGTGTTGACTGGTCCTTTAAGATAAAAATCCTAAAAACTCTAATACCCAACTTCAGACAAGAAGCTAAGTGTTTGAGTCTCCAACTGTGCCCGGAAGGAGTATCCCACTAGTAAGAGGATTTAGAGAAGCTGAGAAGCCTCTCCAGCAGAGATCAGTACTTCTAGATTACTCCGATCAGCAAAGTCTGATGTCGGCACCTCACAGCACAACTCTCCGCTCTGTATACAGGAGAAAAAAAAACGGAAGTCACATGACCGGCCGAAAAATAACTGCACCACAGCTTGAAAGGGCACGTAAACGGCCGAATAAAGTACACCTCTATTATATGCAGACACAATACAAGGTAGGGAACAGCAACCAACACCGGGAACGGAGCGATGGGTCAGCCAGCTCCTTGATGTGAAGTATGAAAGAAAAGTTCACTCCAGCCCAAAAGATAAAACAGATCTTTATTGCTTCATGGTCCCAAGAAAACAAACAACGTCGTTTCAGACCTCTCACAGGTCCTTAGTCATGTCAGACATGATTATGGACATGTGAGAGGTCTGAAACGTTGTTTGTTTTCTTGGGACCATGAAGTAATAAAGGTCTGTTGATATATCTTTTGGGCTGGAGTGACCTTTTCTTTCATATGCACACACATTAGCACATAAAATAAAGATAAGCCAAATATAAAAAGGACCCCTTGTCAAGTGATTAAGTGAAACGTTATTAATAAAACACTCTCTCAAAAGTCTCATTTCTAAATTGGCTGAATTAGGAAGTCACTAGCTCCTTCATAGTCAGTAAAGCTGCCCCCAAATGTATCCTTAGTCTTAAAAGGATATTAAGTCCTAAAATATGTCCACTTAAAGAGTTAATCTCAAAAATGCTGTCCTTCAGTACCTAGAAAACAAAAGTACTTACCTGTGGATCCAGCTGCAGGGCAAATGACAGATACTAAGGTGTGACCGGTACTCCACTGCCTGTCAGGGACCTGTAGTAAAAGAAAGATCAGAGTAACCAACCCTGGCTTTCTGCAAAGGGGTAGCAAATGTTAGAAGTATAGTAAAGACCACCTTACCTTACCCCCCTTTTAACTGCTAAAAGCCACCACTACTCTTGCTAAAGAGATTGACATGGACTCAGCTAGACCACAATCCTTGCTTGGAGGGAAAAGTACCCATAAAAGGATTAGATATCTTCAGACACCATGTTCGCACATCCTCAATTGACAGAGGCAAAGAGAATGACTGGGGATTATGGGTAAGGGAAGTTGCACTTAACAGCTTTTCTGGGGTGCTCTTTGCCTCCTCCTACTGGCCAGGAATTGAATATCCCACTAGCTATTGGAATGACGTTGTGGACTCTCCATGTCATAGGAAAGAAAAAAGGTTTTAAAACTAGTATTTCAATGTATTGCTTTTGCGAAATCCTGTAATATGCATATCAGCCGTCAGATTCCTTTATTACCCTTAAGATATATTAACGAACAAATTATGGATAAAAAAAAACAAAAAAAACGTGTTAAGTGAACACGGACCTGTCTGTATCATCTAGTATCTGCACAGTCATGTGACAGGTCTCTGTTTACATTCAGACTATATTATCAGCCTCAATTAAATGTGCCTTGACCCAATTAGTTGACTTAATGGAAAGAGAATTAGCTCTGTGACCTGAAATAGAATGAAAGGAGAGTAAGTCTCAAAGGAATCATTGGAAAAGAAAGAAGAAAAAAAATGTCTGCCAGGCACAATGAGCAAGACCACTGCAAATATGGGGGATGGGTGAGGTTCTGTTTCGTGTAAAGTATAGACTTCATTAGAGAAGACTACAACTAAATAAAAAAAAAAAACACCCAAGACGACAACATAGTATCTAATACTCATGAACAGAAACCTGCATTTAGCTGGAAGTAAATGTTGCAGAGGTTTTTCACCTATGCCATGACAAGAGCCCTAGACACTGCAGGGCACTAGGATTACAGTATCTGAGGCTGCACATTGTGTGCAAACCCTTATTGCACAGATGTCTGCAACGTCATTTCATGCTTTACACTATTTGCCGACGGTAAGTAGCAACTTAGCTGGCAGTGAACCTGCATGCTAGTTAGATATTTGCATTCAGAGGTTTTGGATACCTTTTGAAGGCAGTGGCTCCTTGTGCCATTTGGCTATTTTCTAAGCAGAATTTATTATTGTGAAACAGCAACACACTAGCATCTGGATTTGCACAGATCTTAGTGTTGCAGTTTTACAAGAATACATTTGGCTTTAAAAATAGACGAACGGCACAAGCAGCCGCCACTTCTGAAACCCCGCAATGCAAATATCCAGCTAGCAGCCCAGATGTATTGTAAGAATAAGACAGTAATATTAGCGTAATGACTACACACACAAATCTGTGTATGTACAACAGCCCACATTACTTTACATCATATCCGCATATAATAGAATGGTGCTCTCTGCTGGCAGGTTAAAGCGATTGTAAACTTTAATGAATTTTAGCCCAGGATAAAAAATAAATTTTAAAAAAAAAAAAATACGATTTTTTTTTTTTTTTAAATACTTTCCTTTGCGTTACGGTAAACATAACGCTGATCCTCCTCCCGTATCTCCTGCTTTCTTTAGTATATAGATGATAAATGCAGCTTCCTCCAATCGATGCGTGCCCCACAAGCTGGACATCAAAGGGGGCACGCAACGATTGGATTAGTCATCGTTCTGCTAAAGAAAGGAGATTCAGGCGGAGGATCAGTGTTATATTTACCATAACACAAAGGTAAAAATAATAAGCGTCTTTGTAAACTTTAATGAATTAAAAGCGCCCCTGTTTTTAAGATTATTTTTTTATCCTGGGCTTTAATTCATTAAAGTTTACTATCACTTTAAGCTGAATACGAGGTCTTAAAAGGATATTAAACAGTATGAGATTGTAACATAAAATGTTTATCTGCAAATAACTGAAATATACTTTTATTTTGTCCATTCCCTAACACTGGTTTTCTAAATTCCACTGAGTTTCTTTAAAGCCATGGGTGCCGCCATGTTTAAACTTAAAGGCACATTAAACTGCTGGGCACAACTACCCCAGAACGGTTACTACTCACTCTGCTATTGCTGCAGCTCCCAGAAGTAGTGAGGATTTAAAGGGACAGTCTACACCAGAATTTTTATTGTTTTAAAAGATAGATAATCCCTTTATTACCCATTTCCCAGTTTTGCATAACCAACACAGTTATAATAATATACTTTTAACCTCTGTGATTATCTTGTATCTTAGCCTCTGCAAACTGCCCCTTTTTTCAGTTCTTTTGACAGACTTGCAGTCTAGCCAATCAGTGCCTGCTCCCAGATTACTTCACGTGCACGAGCACTGTGTTATCTATATGAAATATGTGAACTAACACCCTCTAGTGGTGAAAAACTGTTAAAATGCAATCTGAAAGAGGTGGGCTTCAATGTCTAAGAAATTAGCATATGAACCTCCTAGGTTAAGATTTCAACTAATACCACCAAGAGAACAAAGCAAAATTGGCGATAAAAGTAAATTGGAAAATTGTTTAAACTTTCATGATTCAGATAGAGCATTTAATTTTATTTTGGCCTAGACTGTCCCTTTAAATATCAGAGTGAGTAGTAACCGTTCTGGGGTAGTTGTGCCCAGCAGTTTAATGTGCCTTTAAGTTCAAACATAGAGGCACCCATGGCTTTAAAAGAAACTCAGTGGAATTTAGAAAACCAACAATGTGCAGTGTTAGAGGAAATGGACAAAAACATAATTTATGTAAGAATTTACTTGATAAATTTATTTCTTTCATATTGGCAAGAGTCCATGAGCTAGTGACGTATGGGATATACATTCCTACCAGGAGGGGCCAAGTTTCCCAAACCTCAAAATGCCTATAAATACACCCCCACCACACCCACAATTCAGTTTAACGAATAGCCAAGAAGTGGGGTGATAAGGAGCGAAAGCATCAACAAGGAATTGGAAAAATTGTGCTTTATACAAATCAATAACCACCACAAAAAGGGTGGGCCTCATGGACTCTTGCCAATATGAAAGAAATGAATTTATCAGGTAAATTCTTACTTAAATTATGTTTTTTCATGTAATTGGCAAGAGTCCATGAGCTAGTGACGTATGGGACAGCAAATACCCAAGATGTGGAACTCCACACAAGAGAGGGAGGGATAAAAATAAAGACAGCCAATTCCGCTGAAAAAAGAATCCACAACCCAAATCAAAAATTTTAATGTTTAGAATGAAAAAAACTGAAATTATAAGCAGAAGAATCAAACTGAAACAGCTGCCTGAAGTACTTTTCTACCAAAAACGGCTTCTGAAGAAGAGAAAACATCAAAATGGTAGAATTTAGTAAAAGTATGCAAAGAAGACCAAGTTGCTGCTTTGCAAATCTGATCAACCGAAGCTTCATTCTTAAAAGCCCAGGAAGTAGAAACTGACCTAGTAGAATAAGCCGTAATCCTCTGAGGCGGGGATTTACCCGACTCAAAATAAGCATGATGAATCAAAAGCTTTAACCAAGACGCCAAAGAAATGGCAGAAGCCTTCTGACCTTTCCTAGAACCAGAAAAGATAACAAATAGACTAGAAGTCTTTCTGAAATCTTTAGTAGCATCAACATAATATTTCAAAGCTCTTACCACATTCAAAGAATGTAAAGATCTCTCCAGAGAATTCTAAGGATTAGGACACAACGAAGGGACAACAATATCTCTACTGTTGTTGTTGGAATTCACAACTTTAGGTAAAAATGTAAATGAAGTCCGCAAAACCACCTTAACCTGATGAAAAATCAGAAAACGAGATTCACAAGAAAGAGCAGATAATTCAGAAACTCTTCTAGCAGAAGAGATGGCCAAAAGGAACAATACTTTCCAAGAAAGTAATTTAATGTCCAGAGAATGCATAGGCTCAAATGGAGGAGCCTGTAAAGCCCTCAAAACCAAGTTAAGACTCCAAGGAGGAGAAATTGGCTTAATACGAACCAAAGCCTGTACAAAACAATGAATATCAGGAAGATTAGCAATTATTCTGTGAAACAGAACAGAAAGAGCAGAGATTTGTCCTTTCAAAGAACTTGCAGACAAACCCTTATCCAAACCATACTGAAGAAACTGAAAAATTCTAGGAATTCTAAAAGAATGCCAAGAGAATTTATGAGAACACCATGAAATGCAAGTCTTCCAAACTCAGTAATAATTCTTTCTAGACACAGATTTGAGAGCCTTCAACATAGTATTAATCACAGAGTCAGAGAAACCTCTATGACTAAGCACTAGGCGTTCAATCTCCATACCTTCAAATTTAATGATCTGAAATCCTGATGGAAAAATGCACCTTGAGATAGAAGGTCTGGCCTTAATGGAAGTGGCCAAGGTTGGCAACTGGACATCCGGACAAGATCCGCATACCAAAACCTGTGTGGCCATGCTGGAGCAAGCAGCAGAACAAATGAACGCTTCATTATGATTTTGGAAATCACTCTTGGAAGAAGAACTAGAGGCGGAAAGACATAAGCAGGTTGATAATGCCAAGGAAGTGACAACGCACCCACTGCTTCCGCCTGAGGATCCCTGGACAGATACCTGGGAAGTTTCCTGTTTAGATGAGAAGCCATCAGATCTATTTCTGGAAGCCCCCACATCTGAAAAATCTGAAGAAACATCTGAGTGAAGAGACCATTCTCCCAGATGTAAAGTCTGGCGACTGAGATAATCCGCTTCCCAATTGTTTATACCTGGGATATGGAACACAGAGATTAGACAGGAGCTGGATTCCGCCCATGCAAGTATCCGAGATACTTCTTTCATAGCTTGAGGACTGAGTCCCACCTTGACTACTGACATACACCACGGTTGTGACATTGTCTGTCTGAAAACAAACGGTTCTCTCTTCAGAAGAGCCAAAACTGAAGAGCTCTGAGAATCGCACGGTGTTCCAAAATATTGATTGGTAATCTCGCCTCTTGAGATTTCCAAACCCCCTGCGCTGTCAGAGATCCCCAGACAGCTCCCCAACCTGAAAGACTTGCATCTCTTGTAATCACAGTCCAGGTTGGACGAACGAAAGAGGCCCCCTGAACTAAACGATGGTGATCTAACCACCAAGTCAGAGATAGTCGAATATTGGGATTTAAGGATATTAATTGTGATATTATAATCCCTGCACCATTGGCTCAGCATACAAAGCTGAAGAGGTCTCATGTGAAAACGAGCAAAGGGGATTGCGTCCGATGCTGCAATCATGAGACCTAAAACCTCCATGCACATAGCTACCGAAGGGAATGACTGAGACTGAAGGTTCCGACAAGCTGAAACCAATTTTAGACGTCTTTTGTCCGTTAGAGACAAAGTCCTGGATACTGAATCTATTTGGAATCCTAAAAAGGTTACCCTTGTCTGAGGAATCAAGGAACTTTTCGGTAAATTGATCCTCCAACTATGTCTTTGAAGAAACAACACTATTTGATTCGTGTGAGATTCTGCACAATGTAAAGACTGAGCAAGTACCAAGATAATGTCCAAATAAGGAAACACTGCCCCCAACTTCTTATTACAGAAAGTAGGGCACCGAGAACCTTTGAAAAGATCCTTGGAGCTGTTGCTAAGCCAAAAGGAAGAGCAACAAATTGGTAATGCTTGTCCAGAAAAGAGAATCTCAGGAACGGATAGTGATCTGGATGAATCGGAATATGAAGGATATGCATCCTGTAAGTCTATTGTGGACATATAATGCCCTTGCTGAACAAAAGGCAGAATTAGTCCTTATAGTCACCATTTTGAATGTTGGTATTCTTACATAACGATTCAAAAATTTTAGATCCAGAACTGGTCGGAAAGAATTCTCTTTCTTTGGAACAATGAACAGATTTGGATAAAACCCCAGACCCCGTTCCAGAAAGGGAACTGGCACAATTACCCCGGATAACTCCAGGTCTGAAACACACTTCAGGAAAGGCTGAGCCTTTACTGGGTTCACTGGAATGCGTAAAAGAAACTTCTCACAGGCGGTCTTACCTTGAAACCTATTCTGTACCCTTGAGAAACAATGTTCTGGATCCAATGATTTTGGATTGAATTGATCCACACATCTTTGAAAAATCTCAGTCTGCCCCCTACCAGCTGCGCTGGAATGAGGGCCGCACCTTCATGCGGAATTGGGGGCTGATTTTGATTTTCTAAAAGGCTTGGATTTATTCCAGACTGGAGAAGGCTTCCAATTGGAAACCATTCCTTTAGGGGAAGGGTCAGGTTTCTGTTCCTTATTCTGACGAAAGGAACGAAAACGGTTAGCAGCCCTAAATTTACCCTTAGATTTTTTTATTCTGAGGCAAAAACAGAATTTATGCTTACCTGATAAATTACTTTCTCCAACGGTGTGTCCGGTCCACGGCGTCATCCTTACTTGTGGGAATATCTCTTCCCCAACAGGAAATGGCAAAGAGTCCCTGCAAAGCTGGCAATATAGTCCCTCCTAGGCTCCGCCCACCCCAGTCATTCGACCGACGGACAGGAGGAAATAAATAGGAGAAACCATATGGTACCGTGGTGACTGTAGTTAGAGAAAATAATTCATCAGACCTGATTAAAAAACCAGGGGGGGCCGTGGACCGGATACACCGTTGGAGAAAGTAATTTATCAGGTAAGCATAAATTCTGTTTTCTCCAACATTGGTGTGTCCGGTCCACGGCGTCATCCTTACTTGTGGGAACCAATACCAAAGCTTTAGGACACGGATGAAGGGAGGGAGCAAATCAGGTTAACTAAATGGAAGGCACCACGGCTTGCAAAACCTTTCTCCCAAAAATAGCCTCCGAAGAAGCAAAAGTATCAAATTTGTAAAATTTGGCAAAAGTGTGCAGTGAAGACCAAGTCGCTGCCTTACATATCTGATCAACAGAAGCCTAGTTCTTGAAGGCCCATGTGGAAGCCACAGCCCTAGTGGAGTGAGCTGTGATTCTTTCGAGAGGCTGCCGTCCGGCAGTCTCGTAAGCCAATTGGATGATGCTTTTAAGCCAAAAGGAAAGAGGTAGAAGTCGCTTTTGACCTCTCCTTTTACCAGAATAGACGACAAACAGAGAAGATGTTTGTCTGAAATCTTTTGTAGCTTCTAAATAGAATTTTAGAGCACGGACTACGTCCAAATTGTGTAACAAACGTTCCTTCTTTGAAACTGGATTCGGACACAAAGAAGGTACAACTATCTCCTGGTTAATATTTTTGTTAGAAACAACCTTTGGAAGAAAACCAGGCTTAGTACGCAAAACCACCTTATCTGCATGGAACACCAGATAGGGCGGAGAACACTGCAGAGCAGATAACTCTGAAACTCTTCTAGCAGAAGAAATAGCAACCAAAAACAAAACTTTCCAAGATAGTAACTTAATATCTATGGAATGTAGAGGTTCAAACGGAACCCCTTGAAGAACAGAAAGAACTAGATTTAAACTCCAGGGAGGAGTCAAAGGTCTGTAAACAGGCTTGATCCTAACCAGAGCCTGAACAAATGCTTGAACATCTGGCACAGCTGCCAGTCGTTTGTGTAGCAAGACAGATAAAGCAGAAATCTGTCCCTTTAGAGAACTCGCAGATAATCCTTTATCCAAACCTTCTTGCAGAAAGGAAAGAATCTTAGGAATTTTTATCTTATTCCATGGGAATCCCTTGGATTCACACCAGCAGATATATCTCTTCCATATTTTATGGTAAATCTTTCTAGTTACCGGTTTTCTGGCCTGAACCAGAGTATCTATCACAGAATATGAAAACCCACGCTTTGATAGAATCAAGCGTTCAATCTCCAAGCCGTCAGCTGGAGGGAGACCAGATTTGGATGTTAGAATGGACCCTGAACAAGAAGGTCCTGTCTCAAAGGTAGCTTCCATGGTGGAACCGATGACATATTCACCAGGTCTGCATACCAAGTCCTGCGTGTCCACGCAGGAGCTATCAAGATCACCGAGGCCCTCTCCTGTTTGATCCTGGCTACCAGCCTGGGAATGAGAGGAAACGGTGGAAACACATAAGCTAGGTTGAAGGTCCAAGGTGCTACTAGTGCATCCACTAGAGTCGACTTGGGATCCCTGGATCTGGACCCGTAGCAAGGAACCTTGAAGTTCTGACAAGACGCCATCAGATCCATGTCTGGAATGCCCCATAATTGAGTCAACTGGGCAAAGATCTCCGGGTGGAGTTCCCACTCCCCCGGATGGAATGTCTGACGACTCAGATAATCCGCTTCCCAGTTTTCCACACCTGGGAGGTGGATCGCAGATAGGTGGCAGGAGTGATCCTCCGCCCATTGTATTATTTTGGTCACTTCTTTCATCGCCAGGAAACTCCTTGTTCCCGCCTGATGATTGATATACGCAACAGTCGTCATGTTGTCTGATTGGAATCTTATGAATCTGGCCTTTGCAAGCTAAGGCCAAGCCCTGAGAGCATTGAATATCGCTCTTAGTTCCAGAATGTTTATCGGGAGAAGAGACTCTTCCCGAGACCATAGTCCCTGAGCTTTCAGGGATTCCCAGACCGCGCCCCAGCCCACTAGACTGGCGTCGGTCGTGACAATGACCCACTCAGGTCTGCGGAAGCTCATTCCCTAGGATAGGTGGCCCAGGGTTAGCCACCAACGGAGTGAATCTCTGGTCTTCTGATCTACTTGAATCACTGGAGACAAGTCTGTATAGTCCCCATTCCACTGTTTTAGCATGCACAGTTGTAATGGTCTTAGATGAATTCGCACAAAAGGAACTATGTCCATTGCTGCAACCATCAACCCTACTACTTCCATGCACTGAGCTATGGAAGGACGTGGAACAGAATGAAGAACTTGACAAGCGCTTAGAAGTTTTGACTTTCTGACATCTGTCAGAAAAATCCTCATTTCTAAGGAATCTATTATTGTTCCCAAGAAGGGAACTCTTGTTGACGGAAACAGAGAACTTTTTTCTATGTTCACCTTCCATCCGTGAAATCTGAGAAAGGCCAGAACGATGTCTGTATGAGCCTTTGCTTTTGAAAGGGACGACGCCTGTATTAGAATGTCGTCCAAGTATGGTACTACTGCAATGCCCCTCGGTCTTAGAACCGCTAGAAGGGACCCGAGTACCTTTGTGAAAATCCTTGGAGCAGTGGCTAATCCGAATGGGAGGGCCACAAACTGGTAATGTTTGTCCAGAAAGGCGAACCTTAGGAACTGATGATGTTCTTTGTGGATAGGAATATGTAGGTACGCATCCTTTAGATCCACGGTAGTCATAAATTGACCTTCCTGGATAGTGGGTAGAATCGTTCGAATGGTTTCCATTTTGAACGATGGTACCCTGAGAAATTTGTTTAGGATCTTTAAATCCAGAATTGGTCTGAAGGTTCCCTCTTTTTTGGGAACTACGAACAGATTTGAGTAAAATCCCATTCCTTGTTCCGTCATTGGAACTGGGTGTATCACTCCCATCTTTAACAGGTCTTCTACACAATGTAAGAACGCCTGTCTCTTTATTTGGTTTGAGGATAAGTGAGACATGTGGAACCTTCCCCTTGGGGGTAGTTCCTTGAATTCCAGAAGATAACCCTGAGAGACTATTTCTAGTGTCCAGGGGTCCTGAACATCTCTTGCCCAAGCCTGAGCAAAGAGAGAGAGAGTCTGCCCCCTACTAGATCCGGTCCCGGATCGGGGGCTACTCCTTCATGCCGTCTTGTTAGCAGCAGCAGGCTTCTTGGCCTGCTTACCCTTGTTCCAGCCTTACATCGGTTTCCAGGCTGGTTTGGTTTGTGAAGCATTACCCTCTTGTTTAGAGGATGCGGAATTGGAGGCCGGTCCGTTCCTGAAATTGCGAAAGGAACGAAAATTAGACTTATTCTTGGCTTTGAAAGGCCTATCTTGTGGGAGGGCGTGGCCCTTTCCCCCAGTGATGTCTGAGATAATCTCTTTCAATTTCCGGCCCAAAAAGGGTTTTACCCTTGAATGGGATATTAAGCAATTTTGTCTTGGAAGACACATCCGCTGACCAAGACTTTAGCCAGAGCTAGATGGTCCAGGGTCAGCCACCAACGGAGTGAATCTCTGGTATTCTGATCTACTTGAATCACTGGAGACAAGTCTGTATAGTCCCCATTCCACTGTTTGAGCATGCACAGTTGTAATGGTCTTAAATGAATTTGTGCAAAAGGAACTATGTCCATTGCTGCAACCATCAACCCTACTACTTCCATGCACTGAGCTATGGAAGGACGTGGAACAGAGTGAAGAACTTGACAAGTGCTTAGAAGTTTTGACTTTCTGACATCTGTCAGAAAAATCCTCATTTCTAAGGAATCTAATATTGTTCCCAAGAAGGGAACTCTTGTTGACGGAGACAGAGAACTTTTTTCTATGTTCACCTTCCATCCGTGAGATCTGAAAAAGGCCAGAACGATGTCTGTATGAGCCTTTGCTTTTGAAAGGGACGACGCTTGTATTAGAATGTCGTCCAAGTACGGTACTACTGCAATGCCCCTCTGTCTTTGAACCGCTAGAAGGGATCCGAGTACCTTTGTGAAAATCCTTGGAGCAGTGGCTAACCCGAATGGGAGGGCCACGAACTGGTAATGTTTGTCCAGAAAGGCGAACCTTAGGAACTGATGATGTTCTTTGTGGATAGGAATATGTAGGTACGCATCCTTTAGATCCACGGTAGTCATAAATTGACCCTCCTGGATAGTGGGTAGAATCGTTCGAATGGTTTCCATTTTGAACGATGGTACCCTGAGAAATTTGTTTAGGATCTTTAAATCCAGAATTGGTCTGAAGGTTCCCTCTTTTTTGGGAACTACGAACAGATTTGAGTAAAATCCCATTCCTTGTTCCGTCATTGGAACAGGGTGTATCACTCCCATCTTTAACAGGTCTTCTACACAATGTAAGAACGCCTGTCTCTTTATATGGTTTGAGGATAAGTGAGACATGTGGAACCTTCCCCTTGGATTCCAGAAGATAACCCTGAGAAACTATTTCTAGTGCCCAGGGATCCTGAACATCTTTTGCCCAAGCCTGAGCAAAGAGAGAGAGTCTGCCCCCTACTAGATCCGGTCCCGGATCGGGGGCTACTCCTTCATGCTGTTTTGTTAGCAGCAGCAGGCTTCTTGGCCTGCTTACCCTTGTTCCAGCCTTGCATAGGTTTCCAGGCTGGTTTGGGCTGTGAGGCATTACCCTCTTGCTTAGAGGATGCAGAATTAGAGGCCGGTCCGTTCCTGAAATTGCGAAAGGAACGAAAATTAGACTTATTCTTGGCCTTGAAAGGACTATCTTGTGGAAGGGCGTGGCCCTTTCCCCCAGTGATGTCTGAGATAATCTCTTTCAATTCTGGTCCAAAGAGAGTTTTACCCTTGAAGGGGATGTTAAGCAATTTTGTCTTGGATGATACATCCGCTGACCAAGACTTTAGCCAAAGCGCTCTGCGCGCCACAATTGCAAACCCTGAATTTTTCGCCACTAATCTGGCTAATTGCAAAGCGGCATCTAAAATAAAAGAGTTAGCCAACTTAAGTGCGTGAACTCTGTCCATAACCTCCTCATATGGAGTCTCTCTACTGAGCGACTTTTCTAATTCCTCGAACCAGAACCACGCTGCTGTAGTGACAGGAACAATGCACGAAATGGGTTGCAGGAGGTAACCTTGCTGTACAAAAATCTTTTTAAGCAAAACCTCCAATTTTTTATCCATAGGATCTTTGAAAGCACAACTATCCTCGATAGGAATAGTAGTTCGCTTGTTTAGAGTAGAAACTGCCCCCTCGACCTTAGGGACTGTCTGCCATAGTTCCTTTCTGGGGTCGACCATAGGAAATAATTTCTAAAATATAGGAGGGGGAACAAAAAGGTATGCCGGGCTTCTCCCACTCCTTATTCACTATGTCCGCCACCCGCTTGGGTATAGGAAAAGCGTTGGGGTGCACCGGAACCTCTAGAAGCTTGTCCATCTTGCATAATTTCTCTGGAATGACCAAGTTGTCACAATCATCCAGAGTAGATAACACCTCCTTAAGCAGTGCGCGGAGATGTTCTAATTTAAATGTCACATCAGGTTCAGCTTGTTGAGAAATTTTTCCTGAATCTGAAATTTCCCCATCTGACAAAACTTCCCTCATGGCCCCTTCAGATTGGTGTGAGGGTATGACAGAACAATTATCATCAGCGCCCTCCTGCTCTTCAGTGTTTAAAACAGAGCAATCGCGCTTTCTCTGATATGCAGGCATTTTGGATAAAATATTTGCTATGGAGTTATCCATTACAGCCGTCAATTGTTGCATGGTAATAAGCATTGGCGCGCTAGATGTACTAGGGGCCTCCTGCGTGGGCAAAACTGGTGTAGACACAGTAGGAGATGATGTAGTATCATGTCTACTCCCCTCACCTGAGGAATCATCTTGGGCAATTTCATTATCTGTGGCAGTCCTGTCCTTACTTTGTTTGGACGCTATGGCACAATTATCACACAATTTTGAATGGGGAGACACATTAGCTTTCATACATATAGAACATAGCTTATCCGAAGGCACAGACATGTTAAAAACATAATTTATGCTTACCTGATAAATTCCTTTCTCCTGTAGTGTAGTCAAGTCCACGGGTCATCCATTACTTATGGGATATTAACTCCTCCCCAACAGGAAGTGCAAGAGGATCACCCAAGCAGAGCTGCTATATAGCTCCTCCCCTCTACGTCACACCCAGTCATTCGACCGAAACCAAACGAGAAAGGAGAAACTATAGGGTGCAGTGGTGACTGGAGTTTAATTTAAATTTTAGACCTGCCATAAAAAACAGGGCGGGCCGTGGACTGACTACACTACAGGAGAAAGGAATTTATCAGGTAAGCATAAATTATGTTTTCTCCTGTTAAGTGTAGTCAGTCCACGGGTCATCCATTACTTATGGGATACCAATACCAAAGCTAAAGTACACGGATGACGGGAGGGACAGGCAGGCTCTTTACACGGAAGGAACCACTGCCTGAAGAAGCAAAAGTGTCAAATTTGTAAAATTTGGAAAAAGTATGAAGACCAAGTTGCAGCCTTGCAAATCTGTTCAACAGAGGCCTCATTCTTAAAGGCCCATGTGGAAGCCACAGCTCTCGTAGAATGAGCTGTAATTCTTTCAGGAGGCTGCTGTCCAGCAGTCTCATAGGCTAAACGTATTATACTACGAAGCCAAAAAGAGAGAGAGGTAGAAGATGCTTTTTGACCTCTCCTCTGTCCAGAATAAACTACAAACAGTGAAGAAGTTTGATGTAAATCCTTAGTTGCCTGTAAATAAAATTTCAGGGCACGGACTACGTCTAGATTGTGCAGAAGTCGTTCCTTCTTTGAAGAAGGGTTAGGGCACAATGATGGAACAACAATCTCTTGATTGATATTCTTGTTAGTGACTACCTTAGGTAAGAACCCAGGTTTAGTACGCAGAACTACCTTGTCTGAATGAAAAATCAGATAAGGAGAATCACAATGTAAGGCCGATAACTCAGAGACTCTACGAGCAGAGGAAATGGCCATTAAAAACAGAACTTTCCAAGATAACAGCTTGATATCAATGGAATGAAGGGGTTCAAACGGAACACCCTGTAAAACGTTAAGAACTAAGTTTAAGCTCCACGGTGGAACAACAGTCTTAAACACAGGATTAATCCTGGCCAAAGCCTGACAAAAAGCCTGAACGTCTGGAACTTCTGACAGACGTTTGTGTAAAAGGATGGACAGAGCTGAGATCTGTCCCTTTAAAGAACTTGCAGATAAACCCTTTTCTAAACCTTCTTGTAGAAAAGACAATATCCTAGGAATCCTAACTTTACTCCATGAGTAACTCTTGGATTCGCACCAGTGTAAATATTTACGCCATATCTTATGGTAAATTTTCCTGGTAACAGGTTTCCTAGCCTGTATTAAAGTATCAATTACTGACTCCGAAAATCCACGCTTTGATAAAATCAAGCGTTCAATCTCCATGCAGTCAGCTTCAGAGAAATTAGATTTTGATGTTTGAAAGGACCCTGAATTAGAAGGTCCTGTCTCAGAGGCAGCGACCAAGGTGGACAGGATGACATGTCCACTAGATCTGCATACCAGGTCCTGCGTGGCCACGCAGGCGCTATTAGAATCACCGATGCTTTCTCCTGTTTGATCCTGGCAATCAATCGAGGAAGCATCGGGAAGGGTGGAAACACATAAGCCATCTTGAAGGTCCAAGGTGCTGTCAGAGCATCTATCAGGACCGCTCCCGGGTCCCTGGATCTGGACCCGTAACAAGGAAGCTTGGCGTTCTGGCGAGACGCGATGAGATCCATATCTGGTTTGCCCCAACGTCGAAGTATTTGGGCAAAGACCTCCGGATGAAGTTCCCACTCCCCCGGATGAAAAGTCTGGCGACTTAGGAAATCCGCCTCCCAGTTCTCCACGCCTGGGATGTGGATCGCTGACAGGTGGCAAGAGTGAGACTCTGCCCAGCGAATTATCTTTGAAACTTCAATCATCGCTAGGGAACTCCTTGTCCCTCCCTGATGGTTGATGTCAGCCACAGTCGTGATGTTGTCCGACTGAAACCTGATGAACCTCAGAGTTGCTGAGGCCAAGTCAGAAGGGCATTGAGAACTGCTCTCAATTCCAGGATGTTTATTGGAAGGAGACTCTCCTCCTGAGTCCATGATCCCTGAGCCTTCAGGGAATTCCAGACAGCGCCCCAACCTAGTAGGCTGGCGTCTGTTGTTACAATTGTCCAGTCCGGCCTGCTGAAGGGCATCCCCCTGGACAGATGTGGCCGAGAAAGCCACCATAGAAGAGAATCTCTGGTCTCTTGATCCAGATTCAGCATAGGGGACAAATCTGAGTAATCCCCATTCCACTGACTTAGCATGCACAATTGCAGCGGTCTGAGATGCAGGCGTGCAAAAGGTACTATGTCCATTGCCGCTACCATTAAGCCGATTACCTCCATGCATTGAGCCACTGACGGGTGTTGAATGGAATGAAGGACACGGCAAGCATTTAGAAGTTTTGTTAACCTGTCCTCTGTCAGGTAAATTTTCATTTCTACCGAATCTATAAGAGTCCCCAAGAAGGGAACTCTTGTGAGTGGCAATAGAGAACTCTTTTCTACGTTCACCTTCCACCCATGCGACCTTAGAAATGCCAGAACTAACTCTGTATGAGACTTGGCAGTTTGGAAATTTGACGCTTGTATCAGAATGTCGTCTAGGTACGGAGCTACCGCTATTCCTCGCGGTCTTAGTACCGCCAGAAGAGAGCCCAGGACTTTTGTAAAGATTCTTGGAGCCGTAGCTAACCCGAAGGGAAGAGCTACAAACTGATAATGCCTGTCTAGGAAGGCAAACCTTAGGTACCGGTAATGATCCTTGTGAATCGGTATGTGAAGGTACGCATCCTTTAGATCCACTGTGGTCATGTACTGACCCTTTTGGATCATAGGTAAGATTGTCCGAATAGTTTCCATTTTGAACGATGGAACTCTTAGGAATTTGTTTAGGATCTTTAAATCCAAGATTGGTCTGAAGGTTCCTTCTTTCTTGGGAACCACAAACAGATTTGAGTAAAACCCTTGTCCGTGTTCCGACCGCGGAACCGGGTGGATCACTCCCATTAGCAAAAGATCTTGAACACAGCGTAGAAACGCCTCTTTCTTTGTCTGGTTTGTTGACAACCTTGAAAGATGAAATCTCCCTTTGGGAGGAGAAGCTTTGAAGTCCAGAAGATATCCCTGGGATATGATCTCTAACGCCCAGGGATCCTGGACATCTCTTGCCCAAGCCTGGGCGAAGAGAGAAAGTCTGCCCCCTACTAGATCCGTTTTCGGATCGGGGGCCCTCACTTCATGCTGTCTTAGGGGCGGCAGCAGGTTTTCTGGCCTGCTTGCCCTTGTTCCAGGTCTGGTTAGGTTTCCAGCCCTGTCTGTAACGAGCAACAGTTCCTTCCTGTTTTGGAGCGGAGGAAGTTGATGCTGCTCCTGCCTTGAAGTTACGAAAGGCACGAAAATTAGACTGTCTAGCCCTGGGTTTGGCTCTGTCTTGAGGCAGAGCATGTCCCTTACCTCCAGTAATGTCAGCGATAATTTCTTTCAAACCGGGCCCAAATAATGTCTGCCCTTTGAAAGGTATGTTAAGCAATTTAGATTTAGAAGTCACATCGGCTGACCAGGATTTTAGCCACAGCGCTCTGCGCGCCTGGATGGCGAATCCGGAATTCTTAGCCGTAAGCTTAGTTAAATGTACTACGGCATCAGAAATAAATGAATTAGCTAGCTTAAGGACTCTAAGCTTGTCTATAATTTCATCCAATGGAACTGAGCTAATAGTCTCCTCTAGAGACTCAAACCAAAATGCCGCCGCAGCCGTGACAGGCGCAATGCATGCGAGGGGTTGTAATATAAAACCTTGTTGAGTAAACATTTTCTTAAGGTAACCCTCTAACTTTTTGTCCATTGGGTCTGAAAAGGCACAGCTATCCTCCACCGGGATAGTGGTACGCTTAGCCAGAGTAGAAACTGCTCCTTCCACCTTAGGGACCGTCTGCCATAAGTCCCGTGTGGTGGCGTCTATTGGAAACATTTTTCCAAATATAGGAGGGGGGGAAAAGGGCACACCGGGCCTATCCCACTCCTTGGTAATAATTTCTGTAAGCCTCTTAGGTATAGGAAAAACGTCAGTACACGCCGGTACCGCATAGTATCTATCCAGCCTACATAATTTCTCTGGGATTGCAACCGTATTACAATCATTCAGAGCCGCTAATACCTCCCCTAATAATACACGGAGGTTCTCAAGCTTAAATTTAAAATTTGAAATGTCTGAGTCCCTATTTGGATCAGATCCGTCACCCACAGAATGAAGCTCTCCGTCTTCATGTTCTGCCATCTGTGAAGCAGTATCAGACATGGCTCTAACATTATCAGCGTACTCTGTTCTCACCCCAGAGTGGTCGCGTTTACCTCTAAGTTCTGGTAATTTAGATAAAACTTCAGTCATAACATTAGCCATGTCTTGTAAAGTGATTTGTAATGGCCGCCCTGATGTACTTGGCGTCACAATATCACGCACCTCCTGAGCGGGAGATGCAGGTACTGACACGTGAGGAGAGTTAGTCGGCATAACTTTCCCCTCGTTGTCTGGTGAAATTTTCTTAAAATGTACAGATTGGCTTTTATTTAAAGTAGCATCAATGCAATTGGTACACAAATTTCTATTGGGCTCCACATTGGCTTTTGAACATATTGCACAAAGAGATTCCTCTGTGTCAGACATGTTAAAACAAACTAGCAATTAGCCTAGCAAGCTTGGAAAATACTTTTCAAATAAATTTGCAAGCAATATAAAAAACGTTACTGTGCCTTTAAGAAGCACACAAAAACTGTCACAGTTGAAATAACAATGAACCGGATTAGTTATAGAAACCAAATTTTCACAGTAAATGCATTAAGTTAGCAAAGGATTGCACTCACTAGCAATGGATGATTAACCCCTTAATATCAGAAAAACGGATAACAATTGAAAATATAAGCGTTTTTATCACAGTCAAAGCACAGTCTCACAGGTCTGCTGTGAGTGATTACCTCCCTCAAAACTAGTTTTGAAGACCCCTGAGCTCTGTAGAGACGTCCTGGATCATGCAGGGAGAAGAAGGCAGACTGTGACTGAATTTCTAATGCGTAGTAAAAGCGCCAAAATAGGCCCCTCCCACTCACAATACAACAGTGAGGGAAGCTCAGTAAACTGTTTTAATTCAAAACAAACGACAGCCATGTGGAAAATAACGCCCAAAACATTTTTCACCAAGTATCTCAGATAAATAAACGATTAACATGCCAGCAAACGTTTAAAATATAATTTATGAAATGTTATTAAAAAGCCTGCTGCTAGTTGCTCACACTGCAGATTAGGCTAAAAGTTATATGTATACAGTATTTTCCCAGTGAAGTGCCATTCCCCAGAAATACTTAAGTGTAAACACACATACATATCAGCCTGATACCAGTTGCTACTACTGCATTTAAGGCTGTACTTACATTACATCGGTATTAGCAGTATTTTCTCAGTCAATTCCATTCCTTAGAAAATAATATACTGCAACATACCTCTTTGCAGGTGAACCTGCCCGCTGTCCCCTGTTCTGAAGTTACCTCGCTCCTCAGAATGGCCGAGAACAGCAAATGGATCTTAGTTACGTCCGCTAAGATCATACACAAAACTCAGGTAGATTCTTCATCTAATGCTGCCTGAGAAAAAACAACACACTCCGGTGCCGTTTAAAATAACAAACTTTTGATTGAAGAAATAAAAACTAAGTTTAACAACCACAGTCCTCTCACACATCCTATCTATTAGTTGGGTGCAAGAGAATGACTGGGTGTGACGTAGAGGGGAGGAGCTATATAGCAGCTCTGCTTGGGTGATCCTCTTGCACTTCCTGTTGGGGAGGAGTTAATATCCCATAAGTAATGGATGACCCGTGGACTGACTACACTTAACAGGAGAAACAGGCTTAAACTTGTCAATAAAGCACAAAAACCGTTACTGTCTCTTTAAATTTTAAACAGAGCACACTTTATTACTGAATATGTGAAAAAGTATGAAGGAATTGTTCAAAATTTACCAAAATTTCACCACAGTGTCTTAAAGCCTTAAAAGTATTGCATACCAATTTTCAGAGCTTTAACCCTTAAAATAACGGAACCGGAGCCGTTTACAAATTTAACCCCTATACAGTCCCAGCTACAGCCTTTGCTGTGACCTAACCAAGCCCAGAGGGGAATACGATACCAAATGACGCCTTCTAGAAACTTTTCCAACTACTT
>NC_069499.1:1587225959-1587230959 GCF_027579735.1 Bombina bombina
TAGTTAATTTATTTAATTGTAGTGCAGTGTTAGGTGTTAGTGTAACTTAGGTTAGGTTTTATTTTACAGGTACTTTTGTATTTATTTTAGCTAGGTAGTTATTAAATAGTTAATAACTATTTAATAACTATTCTACCTAGTTAAAATAAATACAAACTTGCCTGTAAAATAAAAATAAACCATAAGCTAGCTACAATGTAACTATTAGTTATATTGTAGCTAGCTTAGGGTTTATTTTACAGGTAAGTATTTAGTTTTAAATAGGAATTATTTAGGTAATAATATTTATTTAGATTTATTGTAATTCAATTTAAGTTAGGGGGTGTTAGGGTTAGGGTTAGATTTAGGTTTAAGGGTTAATACATTTAGTACAGTGGCTGCGAAGTTGGGGGTGGCAGATTAGGGGTTAATAAATGTAGGTAGGTGGCGGCGACATTGGGGGAGGAAGATTAGGGGTTAATAAATATAATGTAGGTGTCGTCGATGTTGGGGGCAGCAGATTAGGGGTTAATAAGAATAATGTAAGTAGCGGCGATGTTAGGGATAGCAGATTAGGGGTTAATATTATTTAACTAGTGTTTGCGAGGCAGGAGTGCGGCGGTTTAGGGGTTAATATGTTTATTCTAATGGTGGTGATGTCCGGAGCGGCAGATTAGGGGTTAAACATTTATAGTGTTTGCGATGTGGGAGGGCCTGGGTTTAGGGGTTAATAGGTAGTTTATGGGTGTTATTGTACTTTTTACCACTTTAGTTATGAGTTTTATGCAACAGCATTGTAGTGTAAAACTCATAACTACTGACTTTAGAATGTGTTAGGGATCTTGGAGGTAGAGGGTGTACCGCTCACCTTTTGGCCTCCCAGGATAGACTCGTAATACCGGCGCTATGGAAGTCCCAGAGAAAAAAAGACTTTACGAAGTTTACGTAAGTCATTTTGCGGTAAGGCCAAAGAAGTGTGCGGTGCCCCTAAACCTGCAAGACTCGTAATAGCAGCGGTAGTGAAAAAGCAGCGTTAGGACCTGTTAACGCTGCTTTTTTTACCCTAACGCACAACTCGTAATCTAGCCGAAAGAAACTCTACTACCAATTAATATATTTTTAAATTCTCTGATTGGGAACTTAATCTCTGGAAGTAACAGAAGTGTTTTCCCATTCAAATTGGTAAATTCTTATTATAAAATATGTCTGTTTTTGTGTAATGTGTAGTTACAGGAATAATACAGGACCTGTCTTCGCTTATTTTTTCCGCTATTTGCTTCTACAGAGCTATTTTGAAATATATCAAAATAAGGGACTTTACCCTTTATATATCTGAGGAAACATTCACCTAGATTACGAGTTTTGCGTTACAGTTTTAACGCTGAAAAATGGCCATTTCAGTGTAAAAACAGTAACGCAGCCATTACAAGTCATGTCAGTATAGCTATACCGCAAGCATTTTAGCCTGTAACGTAACGTCAATCGCACACTCAAAAAAATGACATTTTTGCATGGCATTTCCATAGTGCCGGTATTACAGGTTGTGCAGTGAGGCTAAAATGCTTGCGTTATAACCTATACCGACACAATCCATTCCGCTATCTGAAAACAGTAGTTACGAGTTTTGCAAAACAAAAATGTTTCACAAAACTCATAACTAAAATGTTACAAAGTACACTAACACCCATAAACTACCTATTAACCCCTAAACAGCTTAAACATCGCCACTACTATAATAAAGTTATTAACCCCTATTCCCCCGCACCCTAACATCGCTGATACTATAATGAAGATATTAACCCATATTCCGCCGCTCCTCGACATCACCGCCACTAAATAAAGTTATTAACCCCAAAAACCTCTGTCCTCCCACATCACCGCCACCAAATAAACCTATTAACCCCTAAACTGCCAGCCCCCACATCGCAAAAAACTAAATTAAACTATTAACGCCTAAACCTAACAATCCCTTAACTTTAAATTAAAATTACAATATCCCTATCTTAAAATAAATAAAAACTTACCTGTGAAATTTAAAAAAAAATAAGTTTAAACTAACAATTAACCTAACTTAACTATTATACTAAACTATTATACTAAAATTAAAATAACTATCAGCTAAATAAACTAAATTACACATTAAAAAACCTAACACTACTAAAAATTAAGTCTAAAATTACAAAAAATAAAAACTACTAAATTACGAAAAATAATGAAATTATCTAAAATAAAAACAATTACACCTAATCTAATAGCCCTGTAAAAATAAAAAGCCCCCCAAATAAAAAACCCTAGCCTACAATAAACTACCAATAGCCCTTAAAAGGGCCTTTTGTAGGGCATTGCCCTAAAGAAATACTATTTTACCTGTAAAAAATACAAAGACCCCCCAACAGTAAAACCCACCACCCAACCAAGCCCCCAAAATAAAAAAACCTAACTCTAACAAAAACCTAAGCTACCCATTGCCCTGAAAATGGCATTTGTATGGGCATTGCCCTTTAAAGGGTAATCAGCTCTTCAACATTGCCCTTTAAAGGGCATTCAGCTCTTTTACATTGCCCTGAAAAGATCATTCAGCTCTTTTAAAAAAGCCCAAACCCTAATCTAAAAAAACCCCCACCCAATAAAAGTAAAATAAAAACCTAACACTAACCCCCGACGATCCACTTACAGTTTCTGAAGTCCGAACATCCAGGCGGCAAGAAGTCTTCATCCAGGCGGCGAGAAGTCTTCATACAGGCGGCGAGAAGTCTTCATCCATCCAGGCGACGTCTTCTATCTTCATCCAGGCAGCATCTTATATCTTCATCCTGGTGGCGCGGAGCGGGTCCATCTTTGAAGACATCCGGCGTGGAGCGTCCTTTTCATACGGTCACCGCCATACACTGAATCTTCAATGCAAGGGAGCCTTATCAAAATGGCATCCCTTGCATTCCTATTGGATGATTTGATTTTTGAAATTCAAATCAGCCAATAGGATGAGAGCTACTGAAATCCTATTGGCTGTTAAAATAAGCCAATAGGATGAGAGCTACTGAAATTCTATTCTAATTTCAGACTGTATGAAGTGGACGCTCCGCGCTGGATATCTTCAAGGATGGACCCGCTCCGCGCCACCAGGATGAAGATAGAAGACGCCAACTGGATGAAGATAGAAGACGCCAACTGGATGAAGATAGAAGATGCCAACTGGATGAAGATAGAAGACGCTGCCTGGATGAAGATAGAAGACGCTGTCTTGATGGATGAAGACCTCGCCGCCTGGATGAAGACTTCTCGCTGCCTGGATGCCTAAACTTCAGAAACTGTAAGTGGATCGTCCGGGGTTAGTGTTTGGTTTTTTTAAACTTTTTTTTTAGTTTAGGGTCTGGGCTTTTTAAAAAGAGCTGAATGCACTTTTAAGGGCAATGTTAAAGAGCTGAATACCCTTTTAAGGGCAATGCCCATACAAATGCCCTTTTCAGGACAATGGGTAGCTTAGGTTTTTGTTAGAGTTAGGTTTTTTTATTTTGGGGGGTTGGTTGGGTGGTGGGTTTTACTGTTGGGGTCCTTGTATTTTTTACAGGTAAAATAGTTGATTTCTTTAGGGCAATGCCCTACAAAAGGCCCTTTTAAGGGCTATTGGTAGCTTATTGTATGCTAGGGTTTTTTTTTATTTTGGGGGGCTTTTTTTATTTTTATAGGGCTATTAGATTAGGTGTAATTGTTTATATTTTAGATAATTTCGTTTGTTATTTTTCCGCAATTTAGTGTTTGAAATTTTTTGTAATTTAGTAATTTTTATTTTTTGTAATTTTAGACTTAAATTTTTTTTTAGTAGTGTTAGGATTTTTTAATGTGTAATTTAGTTGATTTAATTGGTAATTATTTAAATGTTAGTATAATAGTTTAGTATAATAGTTATGTTATATGCTAGTTTAAACTTAGATTTTTTTAATTTCCCAGGTAAGTTTTTATTTATTTTAAGATAGGGATATTGTAATTTTAATTTAAAGTTAGTTTTTTGCAATGTGGGGGGTTGGCAGTTTAGGGGTTAATAAGTTTCGTTAGTGGCGGTGATGTGGGAGGCCAGAGGTTTATGGGTTAATAACTTTATTATAGTGGCGGCGATGTGGGGGCATGGAGGAATAGGGGTTAAGAACTTTTATTAGTGGCGGTGATGTCTGAAGCTGCAAATTAGGGTTAATAACTTTATTTCGGTGTCGGCGATGTCGGGGCGGCAGATTAGGGGTGTTTAGACTAGGGGTTTATGTTAGGGTGTTAGGTTTAAACATAACTTTTTTTACCCATAGACATCAATGGGGTTGCGTTACGGAGCTTTTCATTCTATGTCTATGAGGGGAAAGCGTGCACAAGTACGTCAAAGCAGCCATTGGATTTTGTGCGGTATGGAGCTTATTGCAACCATATTGCATGCTCAAGGCGGCTCTTCAGAAACTTGTAATGGCAGCGCTATGGAGGGTAAAATAACGCAACTTTTGTTGCGTTCGTTTCGCACCCTCTATAGCGCAAAACTCATAATCTAGACGATTGTTTTTTCACCTTACAAGTAAACAATTACTAAACGGCTAGATTTAGAGTTTTGTCGGTAACGACCCGCGTAGCTAACGCTGGCTTTTTTCTGGCCGCACCTTTAAAATAACTCTGGTATTGAGAGTCCACAGAAAGGCTGCGTTAGGCTCCAAAAAAGGAGCGTAGAGCATATTTAACGCAACTGCAACTCTCGATACCAGAGTTGCTTACGGACGCGGCCAGCCTCAAAAACGTGCTTGTGCACGATTCCCCCATAGGAAACAATGGGGCTGTTTGAGCTGAAAAAAAACCTAACACCTGCAAAAAAGCTGCGTTCAGCTCCTAACGCAGCCCCATTGTTTGCTATGGGGAAACACTTCCTACATCTGCACCTAACACTCTAACATGTACCCCGAGTCTAAACACCCCTAGCCTTACACTTATTAACCCCTAATCTGCCGCCCCCGCTATCGCTGACCCCTGCATATTATTATTAACCCCTAATC
>NC_069499.1:1587238459-1587269922 GCF_027579735.1 Bombina bombina
AAATATTTTATAAATAAATAAATATAAATAAATATATATATATAGAGAGAGCTAGACATGTATATATATGTATTGATATGCTAAAGCCCTTTGCCTGCCATCTGAGCCCTTATAACCTTTTTATGCATTTTTAAATAGTGTTTATTAGACAGTGTTATTATGAGTGTAACTGTACTTTTAAATGTATTTTTAATGTGTTCCTTCCAACTTTTTTGTAGAATGTAACAGTTCACCAGAGCTCTGAAGTTATGCTAATCTGACACGAGTTAAATTCAATTGCACTGAAGCGAATGTGTTAACTTTAAACTAAAACACGTATTGCTCGTGTGCAAACAGTTAGCGTGCCATTTGTAATCTATCTCTAAATGAGCACTTAGTCATTCTCATTGTAGCCCCTGCCTGCAGCTAAAAAAGGAAGCAGACACACTGATAACTTAAGCTGCATTCTCCCTCTTCTGAGCATGGGCAGAACCTGTCTTCCTGTCTATCTAGTATTTTTTGAATAATAAACCTAGAAGGTTTATAACAGAAGCTAGAAATGCTTTCCTGTAGAGACCCCAACCATCTTCTACAGCTGTGACAGGAAGTAATGGACCCTGCACAAATAAAGTTACAAAAAATAATACATATTGCAATGATTTCTATTAAGTATGACCCACTGCTTAGTGCTGTTTATATCCCTTTAATTAGAAAGTACTAGAATTTAACATGCACTTGCAATTCTCTCTGTACTGAGCTCACAACTAAAGTCACTGGTCCCTATTATCATCCATAAACATTTGCTGGGCTAAATTACATTGTATAACAGCGTGGGCGATACTTGGATTTTATCAAATACACTTAAAGGGACAGTAAACTATATTTTGTATTGCAATATACTTATGCATATATAGCTGGAGATACTGTTAATTATTATTTAAATATGCACACTCCTTTGTAAAAGTGTTAAACTTATATCTCAGAGTAACTTACAAAGGCTCCTGTGCTGAGCGTATTTTTCTCAGTATAGCCAATTATAAATGTGCCACTAGCGCCGATTGTACAGTGAAACGCGTAGTCCTCTCACCACTTGCTTCAGTTAGCAGGGAAGAGCTCACTCACATTAACCTTTCCATGTGAACCTACTAGTAGAAATAATAAAACTTACCGCAGAGTCGGCTGAGAGCGGGGCACCTTGTATGCTACTCTGAGAGCAAAGTTTAGCACTATTAAAAAGGAGTTATGTAAATGTAATTAATTATCAACATAGGCTGCAACCAGAGGTGGTCCTATGGGGTGCTGTGCACCTCCAAACACACACCTAGCCCCCCCTGTTAGAGCTGAATAGGGCTCCATATATATGTATGCTGTGTCTATACCATCTTTATTAGTTCCCCCATTTAGCCCCCCAAATATTATGTTCTAGAACCCCCACTGGCTACAACTGTACTACTGTCATGTTTTGCATTAAAAGATAGGGTTTACTTTTTACATAATTGCCAGTGTCCTCAGCCCTTCATGAAAAAGTAACAATAAGCAGCAAAACAGATGTAAATATAGCAGCTTGTTGATTCAGTACTAATGATAAATAATGTGTCTGAATAAGGGTTTCTCATGACGTCTGTGCAATTGTGTATCATTTTCTCTCATTTTTATTTACATTTCTTACACTTGACTTGAAATTATAGATAAATATTCTCATGATCGCAATTTGTGTAGCAGTTTCATAGTTCAAAAGATGTTAGCTATATTTATTTTTTATCTTAAACCAACAAACAATGGTGTATGCTTTACATGTGAGCTGAGCATGAACAAAAATCATTAGCAACCATAAGGAAACGCCGTGTGAAACAGACCAAAGCAATTTCATCGCTATTAAAACAGAAACGTCTACAGTTAGAATAGCTCTGGTTCTGTTGAAGTTAAAGGGACATGAAACAGTATTATTTTAGAAAAGAATATCTTGTTAAATCAAACTAGACATAAAAAGAAACAGACTGTGTTAAAAAACAGCAAACAACTTACTTGTTTTTTTGCAAAATGAGCACTGTGTAGCCACTGCCTATAGGGACATAAGGGAGTTGACATGCTGAGAACGTAAGTTGCATTCTATTCTCTTCTGAGCATGGGCAAGAAAATGGCTTCCTGCTACTGTTCAGTGAATGATAGACAATAACATCAAGCTAGATAAGCTTCTTGTAGAGATGCCAGCCCTCTGGTGGGGCTGTGACAGGAACTAATGGACACTACATAGCTGAAGTTAAAAAATAAATACATATTGATGAATAATACATATTGCAACGATAACCCACTGCTTAGTGCTTTTTATTACAGCAATGAAACAACCAGCATGATACCTGGTTATTCTAAAGAACCCTAAACCACTCACTGCCTGATATGAAATTAAAGGGACATTATTTTACCAGTGCTGAAAAACCCCAGGTTTAGGACTTAGGGAAATATGCACTTTGCAAATCCAATATATGGGTCACATTTTTTCCTTGGCTGTGAATATGTAAAAATTGTAAAATGTCAGTGCAGCCATATTACCATAGAAGTATCTACTTTAAATGGGCATCATTTAGCAGCAGTGTCAGATATTGTGAGATGTGCTGATGGTGGTGGGGGAAAGTCTCTCTCTGGTATCCAATGGGTTAAAGGGATATGAAGCCCAATTTGTTTCTTTTATTTAGCCACCAATCAGCAAGTGCTACCCAGGTGCTGAACCAAAAATGACCCAGCTCCTAAGCTTACATTCCTGCTTTTCAAATAAAGATATCAAGAGAACGAATACAAATTGATAATAGGAGTAAATTAGAAAGTTGTTTAAAATCACTGCTTTATCAGAAATAAATAAATTTGGGTTTCATATCCCTTTAGCCGTTCCCGTAACTCTCATCCTAAACCTAACATCAGCCTGTAACATATTTTATATGACAACATAACATGCATCAGTTTCCAGAACAATTTGATATTGTTGGCATAGCAACCTCAGACGTGCAATATTTGTTCACTAATATTTATGGAGGCAGCAAGGAAAATTCATCACAATAGATATATATTGTTTAGTTCTTTTTTTGTGTGTGTTTAGTTCTTTTTTTGTGTGTGTTATAAATAAGTCAGCGAGTAGCTGAGTATGAAATGTCCAGGAAATCTTCAGATAATAAAACATACAATGGTTATTTAAGGGCTTGTACAACATGTGCAAATGACTTGGTGCCAAATAAATCTGCTGCAGAAGAAGGTAAACAAGACGTATCCGATGGAACACGTCACTTACACTGTATACACAGCACTGCCTCTGGCTCATTACTAATTAGCGCGTCTGTGTCATGTTACATAAGGTGTGAATATTAGCTATTTCCCAGGTGAGACATCAGGGTAAACTGTACAGTATTCTAAATGCTATATGTATCATAACTTTGTGACTTTCTTCCTAATGTTTTTACTGTATGGTAGATATTTTAATTACAAAAGTACAGGGTTTATCATGTTCTTGTGAATCTCAAATTAGAATTACTTTGAATTAAGATTATATATATATATATATGTGTGTGTGTATGTGTGTGTGTGTGTATGTATATATATATATATATATATATATATATATATATATATATATATATGTGTGTGTGTGTATATATATACAGGGAGTGCAGAATTATTAGGCAAATGAGTATTTTGACCACATCATCCTCTTTATGCATGTTGTCTTACTCCAAGCTGTATAGGCTCGAAAGCCTACTACCAATTAAGCATATTAGGTCATGTGCATCTCTGTAATGAGAAGGGGTGTGGTCTAATGACATAAACACCCTATATCAGGTGTGCATAATTATTAGGCAACTTCCTTTAGTTTGGCAAAATGGGTCAAAAGAAGGACTTGACAGGCTCAGAAAAGTCAAAAATAGTGAGATATCTTGCAGAGGGATGCAGCACTCTTAAAATTGCAAAGCTTCTGAAGCGTGATCATCGAACAATCAAGCGTTTCATTCAAAATAGTCAACAGGGTCGCAAGAAGCGTGTGGAAAAGCCAAGGCGCAAAATAACTGCCCATGAACTGAGAAAAGTCAAGCGTGCAGCTGCTAAGATGCCACTTGCCACCAGTTTGGCCATATTTCAGAGCTGCAACGGTGTGCAATACTCAGAGACATGGCCAAGGTAAGAAAGGCTGAAAGACGACCACCACTGAACAAGACACACAAGCTGAAATGTCAAGTCTGGGCCAAGAAATATCTCAAGACTGATTTTTCTAAGGTTTTATGGACTGATGAAATGAGAGTGAGTCTTGAAGGGCCAGATGGATGGGCCCGTGGCTGGATTGGTAAAGGGCAGAGAGCTCCAGTCCGACTCAGACGCCAGCAAGGTGGAGGTGGAGTACTGGTTTGGGCTGGTATCATCAAAGATGAGCTTGTGGGGCCTTTTCGGGTTGAGGATGGAGTCAAGCTCAACTCCCAGTCCTACAGCCAGTTTCTGGAAGACACCTTCTTCAAGCAGTGGTACAGGAAGAAGTCTGCATCCTTCAAGAAAAACATGATTTTCATGCAGGACAATGCTCCATCACACGCGTCCAAGTACTCCACAGCGTGGCTTGCAAGAAAGGGTATAAAAGAAGAAAATCTAATGACATGGCCTCCTTGTTCACCTGATCTGAACCCCATTGAGAACCTATGGTCCATCATCAAATGTGAGATTTACAAGGAGGGAAAACAGTACACCTCTCTGAACAGTGTCTGGGAGGCTGTGGTTGCTGCTGCACGCAATGTTGATGGTGAACAGATCAAAACACTGACAGAATCCATGGATGGCAGGCTTTTGAGTGTCCTTGCAAAGAAAGGTGGCTATATTGGTCACTGATTTGTTTTTGCTTTGTTTTTGAATGTCAGAAATGTATATTTGTGAATGTTGAGATGTTATATTGGTTTCACTGGTAAAAATAAATAATTGAAATGGGTATATATTTGTTTTTTGTTAAGTTGCCTAATAATTATGCACAGTAATAGTCACCTGCACACACAGATATCCCCCTAAAATAGCTATAACTAAAAACAAACTAAAAACTACTTCCAAAACTATTCAGCTTTGATATTAATGAGTTTTTTGGGTTCATTGAGAACATGGTTGTTGTTCAATAATAAAATTAATCCTCAAAAATACAACTTGCCTAATAATTCTGCACTCCCTGTATACATATATATATATATATATATATATATATATATATATATATTTATATATATATATATATATATTCATTTATTTTCTTATTTACTTTTCTCATTTTTATGTGTGTTGTAGTGAATAGGACAAGCAACTAATGAGTTAATTTTATTAAGCATTTGATGCAGGGACGCCGTTTCAAATGGGCTGTGCTTTTTTACTTACTGCCCATTGGGAGGTTGATTTCTGCTGCTGTCTCCTGTTTATGTAGCTTTTCTATAGCTAATACTGCAGTATTCATATTTTCAGTATAGGTGACAATTTCAACAGGTAAACAAAATTTTTGCAAGAGAGAGTGCTTGTATAGTGCCCCCCCCCCCTGCTCTTGTGTAACTGAGAAAGATCAGGATTTGTCAATCCGGGGGAATTTTATTCCACCAACTCTGAGGTGGCAGAGTAGGTCTAAACCACTGCTTCATATTGGTTGCATCACCTACATCTGATAGCGGCATGTGCCCCTCAGTTTCTGTTACACTTCCGGGGCCCGATCCGATATGCAGCGTCGCCCACAAAAGCCGGTGACGCCGAATTTTGCGCGGGTTTGGTATCACATATACGGCGTAACCTAGAAGTTACGCTCGTATATTTCTGCCTTCGCCCGTAGTTTTTTGCGCCATAGACAGGTATACCAAACCCGCGCAGTTTGGTATCCAATATACAGCGTAAGGACTTACGTGGCGAAAATGGAGAAATCTTACTCCCTTTTCACCTCGCCACAAATTGCAGCCATAGTAAGCCTTACGCTGTGTATTGGAGCCCTGTAACTCCCTAAACTACCTGCAAAATAAAACCTAACACCTAACGCATGCGCAATGTCTATCTACCTGTCAACCGCGATCCCCTGCCGCAATCCCTAATAAAGTATTTAACCCCTAAACCGTCGCTCCCGGACCCTGCCGCCACCTACATTAAAAGTATAACCCCCTAATGTGATCCCCCTACACCGTCGCCAGCTACATTACATACCCCCTAATGTGAGCTCCTACCCCGCCGCCAGCTACATTAAACTACCCCCTAATGTGAGCCCCTTACACTGCCGCAAGCTACATTAAACTACCCCCTAATGTGAGCCCCTTACACCGCCGCAAGCTACATTAAACTACCCCCTAATGTGAGCCCCTTACACCGCCGCAAGCTACATTAAACTACCCCCTAATGTGAGCTCCTTACACCGCCGCCAGCTACCTTAAACTACCCCCTAATGTGAGCTCCTTACACCGCCGCCAGCTACATTAAACTACCCCCTAATGTGAGCTCCTTACACCGCCGCCAGCTACATTAAACTACCCCCTAATGTGAGCCCCTTACACCGCCGCAAGCTACATTAAACTACCCCCTAATGTGAGCTCCTACACCGCCGCCAGCTACATTAAACTACCCCCTAATGTGAGCTCCTACCCCGCCGCCAGCTACATTAAACTACCCCCTAATGTGAGCCCCTTACACCGCCGCAAGCTACATTAAACTTCCCCCTAATGTGAGCCCCTTACACTGCCGCCAGCTACATTAAACTACCCCCTAATGTGAGCTCCTACCCCGTCGCCAGCTACATTAAACTACCCCCTAATGTGAGCCCCTTACACCGCCGCCAGCTACATTAAACTACCCCCTAATGTGAGCTCCTACCCCGTCGCCAGCTATATTAAAATTATTAACCACTAATCGAATCCCCCTACCCCGCCGCCAGCTATATTAAATGTATTAACCCCTAATTTAATCCCCCTACACCGCCGCCAGCTATATTAAATTAATTAACCCTAATCTAATCCCCCTACACCGCCGCCAGCTATATTAAATACATTAACCCCTAATCTAATCCCCCAAAGTAATTACCACTATTACCAGCCCTTAAAAGGGCCTTTTGCGTGACATTGCCCCAAAGTAACAGCTCTATTGCCAGCCCTTAAAAGGGCTTTTTGCGGGGCATTTCCCCAAAGTAATCAGCTCTTTTACCAGCCCTTTAAAGGGCTTTTTGAGGGGCATTGTCAGAAAGTAATCAGCTCTTTTGCATCTAATCTAAATCCCCCTACACCGCCGCCACCTATAATAAATGTATTACCCCCTAATCTAATCCCCCTACGCCGCAGCCAGCTATATTAAATAGATTAACCCCTAATCTAATCCCCCTACACCGCCGCCACCTATATTAAATAGATTAACCCCCAATCTAATCCCCCTACACCGCCGCCAGCTATATTAATTATATTAACCCTAATTATATTAGGGTTAATATAGTTAATATAGTTATTATATTATATATATATATTAACTATATTCACCCTAATTATATTAGGGTTAATATAGTTAATATAGTTATTATATTATATATATTACTATATTAACTATATTAACCCTAATTATATTAGGGTTAATATAGTTAATATCGTTATTATATTATATATATACTGTATATATATATATATATATATATATATATATATGCATATATATATAAAGTATAATAACCCTATCTAACTCTAACATCCCTAACTAAATTCTTATTAAAATAAATCTAATTAATATTAATATTATTAATTAAAATATTCCTATTTAAATCTAAATACTTACCTATAAAATAAACCCTAAGATAGCTGCAATGTAATTAATAATTACATTGTAGCTATTTTAGGGTTTATATTTATTTTACAGGTAACTTGGTATTTATTTTAACTAGGTACAATAGCTATTAAATAGTTAATAACTATTTAATAGCTACCTAGTTAAAATAATTACCAATTTACCTGTAAAATAAATCCTAACCTAAGTTACAAATACACCTACACTATCAATAAATTAAATAAACTACAAATATCTAAACTAAAATACAATTAAATAAACTAAACTAAATTACAAAAAAAACATACATTAAATTACAAAAAATAAAAAAAGATTACAAGAATTTTAACCTAATTACACCTATTCTAAGCCCCCTAATAAAATAACAAAGCCCCCCAAAATAAAAAAATGTACCTACCCTAATCTAAATTAAAAAAGTTAACAGCTCTATTACGTTACCAGCCCTTAAAAGGCTTTTTGCGGGGCATGCCCCAAAGAAATCAGCTCTTTTGCCTGTAAAAAAATATATAATTTATGTAAGAACTTACCTGATAAATTAATTTCTTTCATATTGGCAAGAGTCCATGAGCTAGTGACATATGGGATATACAATCCTACCAGGAGGGGCAAAGTTTCCCAAACCTCAAAATGCCTATAAATACACCCCTCACTACACCCACAAATCAGTTTAACGAATAGCCAAGCAGTGGGGTGATAAAGAAATGAGTAGAAAGCATCAACAAAGGAAATTTGGAAATAATTGTGCTTTATACAAAAAATCATAACCACCAAAAAAATGGTGGGCCTCATGGACTCTTGCCAATAGGAAAGAAATTAATTTATCAGTTAAGTTCTTACATAAATTATGTTTTCTTTCATGGCAAGAGTCCATGAGCTAGTGACATATGGGATATCAATACCCAACCCAAGATGTGGAGTCTTCCACTCAAGAGTCACTAGAGAGGGAGGGAATAAAAACAGCCATATACAGCTGAAAAAATTAGTCCACAACCCAAAAAAATAAGTTTATTTCCAATTGAAAGAAAAAACTTAAATCAAAAGCAGAAGAATCAAACTGAATCAGCTGCCTGAAGAACTTTTCTACCAGAAACTGCTTCCGAAAAAGCAAATACATCAAAACGGTAGAAATTAGTAAATGTATGCAAAGAGGACCAAGTTGCTGCTTTGCAAATCTGATCAACTGAAGCTTCATTCTTAAAAGCCCACAAAGTGGAGACTGATCTAGTAGAATGAGCTGTAATTCTCTGAGGTGGGGCTTGACCCGACTCCAATAAGCTTGATGAATCAAAAGCTTTAACCAAGAGGCCAAGGAAATAGCAGAGGCCTTCTGACCTTTCCTAGGAAAATATAACAAATAGACTAGAAGTCTTCCTGAAATCTTTAGTAGCTTCAACATAATATTTCAAAGCTCTTACCACATCCAAAGAATGTAAGGATCTTTCCAAAGGATTCTTAGGATTAGGACACAAGGAAGGGACAACAATTTCTCTACTAATGTTGTTAGAATTCACAACCTTAGGAAAAAATTCAAAAGAAGTCCGCAAAACTGCCTTATCCTGATGAAAAATCAGAAAAGGAGATTCACAAGAAAGAGCAGATAGCTCAGAAACTCTTCTAGCAGAAAAAAGCCAAAAAGGAACAACACTTTCCAAGAAAGTAGTTTAATGCCCAAAGAAAGCATAGGCTCAAATGGAGGAGCCTATAAAGCCTTCAGAACCAAATTAAGACTCCAAGGAGGAGAAATAGATTTAATGACAGGCTTAACACAAACTAAAGCCTGTACAAAACAGTGTATATCAGGAAGTATAGCAATCTTTCTATGAAATAAAACAGAAAGAGCGGAGATTTGTCCTTTCAAGGAACTTGTAGACAAAACCTTATCCAACCATCCTGAAGAAACTGTGAAATTCTAAGAATTCTAAAAGAATGCCAAGAAAATTTATTAGAAGAACACCATGAAGTGTAAGTCTTCCAAACTCTATAATAAATCTTTCTAGAGACAGATTTGTAACATAGTATTAATCACTGAGTCAGAGAAACCTCTATGACTTAGAACTAAGCATTCAATTTCCATACTTTCAAATTTAATGATTTGAGATCCTGATGGAAAAACGGACCTTGAGATAGTAGGTCTGGCCATAATGGAAGTGGCCAAGGCGGGCAACTGGACATCCGAACAAGATCCGCATACCAAAAACCTGTGTGGCCATGCTGGTGCCACCAGCAACACAAATGATTGTTCCATGATGATTTTGGAAATCACTCTTGGAAGGAGAACTAGAGGCAGGAAGATGTAAGCAGGATAACACCAAGGAAGTGTCAGCGCATCCACTGCTTCCGCCTGAACATCCCCGGACCTGGACAGGTATCTGGGAAGTTTCTTGTTTAGATGAGAGGCCATGAGATCTATCTCTGGAAGACCCCACATCTGAACAAACTGAGAAAACACATCTGGATGGAGGGACCACTCCCCTGGATGTAACGTCTGGCGGCTGAGATAATCCGCTTCCCAATTGTCTACACCTGGGATATGCACCGCAGAGATTAGACAGGAGCTGGATTTCGCCCAAACAAGTATTTGAGATACTTCATTCATAGCTTGGGGACTGTGAGTCCCACCCTGATGATTGACATATGCCACTGTTGTGATATTGTCTGTCTGAAAACAAATGAACGGTTCTCTCTTTAACAGAGGCCAAAACTGAAGAGCTCTGAGAATTTCATGGAGTTCAAAAATATTTATTGCCTCTTGAGATTTCCAAACCCCTTGTGCTGTCAGAGATTCCCAAACAGCTCCCCAACCTGAGAGACTTGCATCTGTTGTGATCACAGTCCAGGTTGGCTGAACAAAAGAAGCCCCTTGAACTAAACAATGGTGATCTATCCACCATGTCAGAGAGTGTAGTACATTGGGATTTAAGGATATTAATTGTGATATCTTTGTATAATCCCTGCACCATTGATTCAGCATACAAAGCTGAAAAGGTCTCATGTGAAAACGAGCAAAGGGGATCTCGTCCGATGCTGCAGTCATGAGACCTAAAACTTCCATGCACATAGCCACTGAAGGGAATGACTGAGACTAAAGGTGCCGGCAGGCTGCAACCAATTTAAAACGTCTCTTGTCTGTTAGAGACAGAGTCATGGTCACTGAATCTATCTGGAAGCCTAAAAAGGTGACCCTTGTCTGAGGAATCAAGAAACTCTTTGGTAAATTGATCCTCTAACCATGTTTCCAATTCGTGTGAGATTCTGCAGAACGTAAAGACTGAGCTAGTACCAAGATATTGTCCAAATAAGGAAACACTGCAATACTCTGTTATCTGAATACAGAGAGAAGGGCACCCAGAACCTTTAAAAAGATTCTTGGAGCTGTTGCTAGGCCAAATGGAAGAGCAACAAATTGGTAATGCTTGTCTAGATAAAAGAATCTCAGAAACTGATAATGTTCTGGATGAATCGGAATATGAAGGTATGCATCCTGCAAGTCTATTGTGGACATATAATGTCCTTGCTGAACAAAAGGCAGAATAGTCCTTATAGTCACCATCTTGAAAGTTGGTACTCTTACATAACGATTCAAAATTTTCACATCCAGAACTGGTCTGAATAATTTTCCTTCTTTGGGACAATGAATGATTTGAATAAAACCCCAAACCTTGTTCCAGAAGAGGAACTGGCATGATTACCCCTGAAGACTCCAGGTCTGAAACACACTTTAGGAAAGCCTGAGCTTTTACCTATTCAATACCCTTGAGAGACAATGCACTGAATCCATAGATTTTGAACAAAATTTATCCAAATATCCTTGAAAAACCTTTATCTGCCCCCTACCAGCTGAGCTGGAATGAAGGCCGCACCTACATGCAGACTTAGGGGCTGACTTTGGTTTCCGAAAAAAGGCTTGGATATATTCCAATTTGAGGAAGGCTTCCAATTGGAGGCAGATTCCTTGGGGGGAAGGATTGAATTTTTTGTTCCTTATTCTGACGAAAGGAACGAAAATAATTAGAAGCCTTAGTTTTACCCTTAGGTTTTTTATCCTGAGGCAGAAAAACTCCCTTTCCCCCCAGTAACAGTTGAAATAATAGAATCCAACTGGGACTCAAATAAATTATTACATTGGAAAGAAAGAGATAGTAATCTAGAATTAGATGTCATATAAGCATTCCAAGATTTAAGCCATAAAGCTCTTTTAGCTAAAATAGCTAAAGACATGGATCTAACATCAATTTTGATAATATCAAAAATAGCATCATAAATAAAATGATTAGCATAATGCAGTAAGAGAATAATGCTATATAAGTCAGAATCCAATTCCTGTTGCGCTAAATTCTCCAACCAGAAAGTTGATGCAGCTGCAACATCAGCCAAAGAAATTGCAGGTCTAAGAAGATGACCTGAATATAAATAGGCCTTCCTTAGATAAGATTCAAGCTTCCTATCTAAAGGATCCTTAAAGGAAGTACTATCTTCCATAGGAATAGTGGTATGTTTAGCAAGAGTAGAAATAGCCCCATCAACTTTGGGGATCTTTTCCCAAAACTCTATAGATTTTGCTAGTAAAGGATACATTTTTTAAACCTTGAAGAAGGAATAAAAGAAGTACCTGGCTTATTCCATTCCTTTAGAAATCATATCAGAAATAGCCTCAGGAATAGGAAAAAAACCCTGGAGAAACCACAGGAGGTTTAAAAACAGCATTTAAACGTTAATTAGACTGAACGTCAAGAGGACTGGTTACCTCAATATCCAAAGTAATTAACACTTCTTTTAATAAAGAACGCATATACTCAATTTTAAATAAATAAGTAGATTTGTCAGTGTCAATGTCTGAGGAAGGATCTTCTGTATCAGATAGATCCTCATCAGAAGAGGATAATTTATTATGTTGTTGGTCATTTGAAATTTCATCAGCTAAATGAGAAGTTTTAAAAGACCTTTTACATTTATTTGAAGGTGGAAATGCAGACAAAGCCTTCATAATAGAATCAGAAACAAATTCTTTAAAATTTACAGGAATATCATGCACATTAGAAGTTGAAGGAACTGCAACTGGCAATGTACTAATACTAATGGATATACTGGGGGGTAGTTATCAAGCCGTCAACCTCAAATACGCTGGAATTCCGCAGCGTATTTGTGGCGAGGCTGATTCGCCTTAGTTATCAAAGGCTAGAGACCGGCAAAAGTAGAATTTTGTGATGTAAACTTCGATCCGCCGGACTCAGTCCGACACAGATCGATTCTTACGTCACTCCAGATGTTCCGCACACAAGTGCGGCACTATCTGACTACTTTTGCTAGTTATCAAAAAACTAGCAGGTACGCTCGGCACTTTTACGGCCCAGCGTACCTGGTTTTCAAACCGCCACCCTGGAGGCGGCGGATCCCATAGGAATCAATGGGAGTCTGACCATAGCGAAAGTACAAGTTCGCTGCTGCCAGACATCCCATTCATTCCTATGGGAGCTGTCTACACCTAACACCCTAACATGTACCCCGAGTCTAAACACCACTAATCTGTCCCCCCTACACCGCCGCAACTAAATAAAGTTATTATCCCCTAAAACGCCGCTCACGGAGCCCACCGCAAGCTACTCTATACATATTAACCCCTAAACCGCCGCTCCCGGAGCCCACCGCCACCTACATGATACCTAGTAACCCCTTATCCTGCCCCCCTATACTGCCGCCCTCTATAATAAAGTTATTAACCCCTATCCTGCTGATCCCGCACCTCGCCGCAAATAAAAAAATAGTTTAACCCCTAAACCGCCGCTCCCTGACCCTGCCGCAACCTATATTAAATTTATTAACCCCTATCCTGCCCCCCCTACACCGTCGCCACCTATAATACATTTATGAACCCCTATCCTGCCCCCCACTACACCGCCGCCACTGTAATAAAATTATTAACCCCTAAACCTAAGTCTAACACTAACCCTAACACCCCCTAACTTAAATATTAATTAAATAAATCTAAATCATATTTCTATTATTAACTAAATTAATCCTATTTAAAACTAAATACTTACCTTTAAAATAAACCCTAATATAGCTACAATATAAATAATAATTATATTGTAGCTATCTTAGGATTTATTTTTATTTTACAGGTACCTTTCAATTTATTTTAACTAGGTACAATAGCTATTAAATAGTTATTAACTATTTAATAGCTTACCTAGCTAAAATAAAGAGAAATGTACCTGTAAAATAAAAACTAACCTAAGTTACAATTACACCTAACACTACACTATACTTTAATAAATTATTCCTATTTAAAACTAAATACTTACCTGTAAAATAAACCCTAAGATAGCTACAATGTAATTAATAATTATATTGTAGCTATCTTAGGATTTATATTTATTTTACAGGTAACTTTGTATTTATTTTAGCTAGTTAGAATAGTTATTAAATAGTTATTAACTATTTAATAACTACATAGCTAAAAGAAATACAAAATTACCTGTAAAATAAATCCTAACCTAAGTTACAATTAAACCTAACACTACACTATCATTAAATAAATTAAATACAATACCTACAAATAACTACAATTAAATACAATTACATAAACTAACTAAAGTACAAAAAATAAAAAAAGCTAAGTTACAAAAAATAAAAAAAATAAGTTACAAACATTTAAAAAAATATTACAACAATTTTAAGCTACTTACACCTAATATAAGCCCCCTAATAAAATAACAAACCCCCCAAAATAAAAAAATGCCCTACCCTATTCTACATTAAAAAAGTTCAAAGCTCTTTTACCTTACCAGCCCTTAAAAGGGCCTTTTGTGGGGGCATGCCCCAAAGAATTCAGCTCTTTTGCCTGTAAAAGAAAAATACAACCCCCCCAACATTAAAACCCACCACCCACATACCCCTAATCTAACTTAAACCCCCCCTTAAAATAACCTAACACTATAATCCCCTGAAGATCATCCTACCTTGAGTTGTCTTCACTCAACCGAGCAGCGATGGAACCGAAGAGGACATCCGGATTGGCAGAAGTTATCCTCCAAGCGGCGCTGAAGAAATCTTCCATCCGATGAAGTGATCCTCCAAGCGGCGCTGAAGAAATCTTCCATCCGGGCGATGTAATCTTCCAAGAGGCGCTGAAGAAGTCTTCTATCCGGGCGAGGTCATCTTCGAAGCCGGGTCTTGAATCTTCATCCCGCCGACGCGGAACATCCTTCTTTCCCGACGGACTACCGACGAATGAAGGCTCCTTTAAGGGACGTCATCCAAGATGGCGTCCCTTCAATTCCGATTAGCTGATAGGATTCTATCAGCCAATCGGAATTAAGGTAGGAAAAATCTGATTGGCTGATTGAATCAGCCAATCAGATTCAAGTTCAATCCGATTGGCTGATCCAGTCAGCCAATCAGATTGAGCTTGCATTCTATTGGCTGATCGGGGTTAATAACTTTATTATAGAGGGCGACGGTATAGGGGGGGCAGGATAGGGGTTACTAGGTATCATGTAGGTGGTAGCGGTGTCCGGGAGCGGCGGTTTAGGGGCTAATACATTTATAAGACTTGCGGCGGGGTCTGGGAGCGGCGGTTTAGGGGTTAGTAACTTTATTTAGTTGCGGGGGGCTCCGGGGGCGCCGGTATAGGGGGTAGAACAGTGTAGTTTAGTGTGAGTGCTTAGTGACAGGCTAGCAAGAAAGCTGTCAAACAGCCGAAGAGCAGCGAGATCGGATGAGTGATAACTCTCACAGTCCGCTGCTCATCGCCCCGCGGATTTTTGACAGCTTTACTTGATAACTTAGGCAAATTTTTTCAGGTCCGCGGCGGCGATGTGAGGCGAGCTTAAGCGGGCGTATTGGGCCGGCGAAGCCAGGAAAGTTGACACGTTGATAACTACCCCCCACTATCTGCATGTAAAAGTTTATCATGATAACTAATACAAATGACATTTCGGCGAGATAATTTCTACAATTTTACAACAAATGCACTTAGCTTTGGTTAAACCGATGTCACGCAGCAATGTTCCAGTAGAAGCTTCTGAGGCAGGATCAGGTTGAGACATCTTGCAAAATGTAAGAAAAAAACAACATATAAAGCAAAATTATCTATTTCCTTATATGACAGTTTCAGGAATGGGAAAAAATGCAAATAGCATAGCCCTCTGATAGAAAAAAGCAAGAGGCGAACTTTAATGGGGTATTGAAATAATAAAAAAGTTTGGCGCCAAGTATGACGCACAACGTAACTAAACTTTTTTTGGCGCCAAAAAAATAACCGTAAATGACACACTCGTGTCACTAATGACGCAACAGTGTGAAAGGTCTCGGCGTCAAGTATGAAGCCGGAAGTGACGAACTTGCGTCATAGACGTACTTTTCCGCGGCAAAAAAATTTTCGTGCCAAGAATGACGTAATAAAGTTAAGCATTTGATGCAACCGCGGGCCTATTTCCGCCCGCAATTTGTAAAAAGTAGTCAATTGAAAAAAAGACTAAACCCCAGGTAAGAAATAAATTTCATAATTAAAAGTTGTTTATATTCCCAAATATGAAACTGACAGTCTGCAGAAGGAAATACATGAACCTGACTCATGGCAAATATAAGTAAAATACATATATTTAGAACTTTATATAAATGCATAAAGTGCGAAACCATAGCTGAGGTGTCTTAAGAAATAAAAACCATACTTACCAAAAGACACCCATCCACATATAGCACAGATAGCCAAACCAGTACTAAAACAGTTATTAGTAGAGGTAATGGTAAATTGAGAGTATATCGTCGATCTGAAAAGGGAGGTAGGAGATGAATCTCTACGACCGATAACAGAGAACCTATGAAATAGACCCCTGTTAGGGAAATCATCGTATTCAATAAGTGATACTCCCTTCACGTCCTTCTGTCATTCGTTGTACTCTGAGAGGAATCGGGCTTCAACAATGCTGAGAAGCGCATATCAACGTAGAAATCTTAGCACAAACTTACTTCACCACCTCCATAGGAGGCAAAGTTTGTAAAACTGAATTGTGGGTGTGGTGAGGGGTGTATTTATAGGCATTTTGAGGTATGGGAAACTTTGCCCCTCCTGGTAGGATTGTATATCCCATATGTCACTAGCTCATGGACTCTTGCCAATTACATGAAAGAAAAAACAACATTACAACCCACCACCCACATACCCCTACTCTAACCCAAACCTCCCTTAAATAAACCTAACACTACCCCCATGAAGATCTCCCTACCTTGTCTTCACCCAGCCAGGCCGAACTCTTCATCCGATCAGGGCGATGTCTTCAATCAAGCGGCAGAGAAGAAGTCTTCCATCCGGGCGATGTCTTCATCCAAGCGACAAAGAAGAAGTCTTCCATCCGGGTGATGTCTTCAATCAAGCGGCAGAGCAGAAGTCTTCCATCCGGGCTATGTCTTCAATCAAGCGGCATCTTCAATCTTCTTTCTTCGCTCCTCCGACGCGGAACATCCATCCGGCACGACAACTTCCCGACGAATGAGGTTCCTTTAAATGACGTCATCCAAGATGGCGTCCGTCGAATTCCGATGGGCTGATAGGATTCTATCAGCCAATCGGAATTAAGGTAGGAAAAATCATCAGATTCAAGTTCAATCCGATTGGCTGATTGATTCAGCCAATCGGAATGAACTTGAATCTGATTGGCTGATTCAATCAGCCAATCAAATTTTTCCTACCTTAATTCCGATTGGCTGATAGAATCCTATCAGCCAATCGGAATTCGACGGGCGCCATCTTGGATGACGTCATTTAAAGGAACCTCATTCGTCGGGAAGTCGTCGTGCCGGATGGATGTTCCGCGTCGGAGGAGCGAAGAAAGAAGATTGAAGATGCGGCTTGATTGAAGACATAGCCCGGGTGGAAGACTTCTGCTCTGCCGCTTGATTGAAGACATCGCCCGGATGGAAGACTTCTTCTTTGCCGCTTGGATGAAGGCATTGCCCGGATGGAAGACTTCTTCTCTGCCGCTTGATTGAAGACATCGCCCGGATGAAGAGTTCGGCCCGGCTGGGTGAAGACAAGGTAGGGAGATCTTCAGGGGGGTAGTGTTAGGTTTATTTAAGGGGGAGTTGGGTTAGAGTAGGGGTATGTGGGTGGTGGGTTTTAATGTTGGGTGGTGGTATTGTGTTTTTTTTACAGGCAAAAGAGCTGATTTCTTTGGGGCATGCCCCGCAAAAAGTCCTTTTAAGGGCTGGTAAGGTAATAGAGCTGTTAACCTTTTTAATTTAGATTAGGGTAGGGAATTTTTTTTTATTTTGGGGGCTTTGTTATTTTATTAGGGGGCTTAGAATAGGTGTAATTAGCTTAAAATTCTTGTAATTGTATTTTAGTTTAGATATTTGTAGTTTATTTAATTTATTGATAGTGTAGGTGTATTTGTAACTTAGGTTAGGATTTATTTTACAGGTAAATTGGTAATTATTTTAACTAGGTAGCTATTAAATAGTTATTAACTATTTAATAGCTATTGTACCTAGGTAAAATAAATACCAAGTTACCTGTAAAATAGATATAAACCCTAAAATAGCTACAATGTAATTATTAATTACATTGTAGCTATCATAGGGTTTATTTTATAGGTAAGTATTTAGATTTAAATAGGAATATTTTAATTAATAATATTAATATTAATTAGATTTATTTTAATAAGAATTTAGTTAGGGATGTTAGAGTTAGATAAGGTTATTATACTTAATATATATATAATATAATAACGATATTAACTATATTATCCCTAATATAATTAGGGTTAATATAGTTAATATATATAATATAATAACTATATTAACTATATTAACCCTAATATAATTAGGATTAATATAGTTAATATAGCTGGCGGCGGTGTAGGAGGATTAGATTAGGGGTTAATCTATTTAATATAGGTGGCGGCGGTGTAGGGGGATTAGATTAGGGGTTAATCTATTTAATATAGGTCGCGGCGGTGTAGGGGGATTAGATTAGGGGTTAATACATTTATTATAGGTGGCGGCGGTGTAGGGGGATTTAGATTAGATGCAAAAGAGCTGATTACTTTGTGACAATGCCCCAGAAAAAGATCTTTTAAGGGCTGGTAAAAGAGCTGATTACTTTGGGGAAATGCCCCGCAAAAAGCCTTTTTAAGGGCTGGCAATAGAGCTGTTACTTTGGAGCAATGTCATGCAAAAGGCCCTTTTAAGGGCTGGTAATAGAGGTGATTACTTTAGCGGGATTAGATTAGGGGTTAATGTATTTAATATAGCTGGCGGCGGTGTAGGGGGGATTAGATTAGGGGTTAATTAATTTAATATAGCTGGCGGCGGTGTAGGGGGATTAAATTAGGGGTTAATTAATTTAATATAGCTGGCGGCGGTGTAGGGGGATTAGATTAGGGGTTAATAATTTTAATGTAGCTGGCAGCGGGGTAGGGGGATTAAATTAGGGATTAATACATTTAATATAGATGGCGGCGGGGTAGGGGGATTAGATTAGGGATTAATAATTTTAATATAGCTGGTGGCGGGGTAAGAGCTCACATTAGGGGGTAGTTTAATGTAGCTGGTGGCGGGGTAGGAGCTCACATTAGGGGGTAGTTTAATGTAGCTGGCGGCGGTGTAAGGGGCTCACATTAGGGGGAAGTTTAATGTTGGTGGCGGCGGGGTAGGAGCTCACATAAGTGGGTAGTTAATGTAGGTGGCGGCGGGGTCCGGGAGCGGCGGTTTAGGGGTTAGTAACTTTATTAGGTGCGGCAGGGTCCGGGAGTGCCGGTTTAGGGGTTAATACATTTTTTATTATTAGGAGAGTGAGGGGGGATAGCGGATAGAGGCGTATACGTGTCGGGCTATGTTTGGGAGGCGTTTTAGACAGTACGGGAGATTTAATACTTTAGTTAGGTTTTGTAGGCGCTGGCAGTTTCTAAAGTGCCGTAAGTCACTGGCGACTCCAGAAATTTGTACTTACGCAGATTTCTGGACATAGCTGGTTTATCCGACTTATGGCACTTTAGCATCTGACGGCGGGGTATATTGGATAGCTCAAGTTGCGAGTTGAAACTACGGGCGGCAGGGGTTCCCTCACTTGCGCCGCAAACTACGATCTATATCGGATCGCGCCCCATATTGGCCCCAAATCCAACCAGGGACCTTGGATTGTTCTGAAGAGGTATGCAAAGCCAATCCACCCGTATAGCTTGTGTGACAAGGACTATTGCACACACATATTCCAATACATCACACACCAGTTTTACAGCTGATTTTTTCAAATCTACAGTCTTAACCTCCTGAAAAAGCATTTTAGTTTTAATAGGATTTTTTACTTCTCCTCTGTTCCCATGATTGAACTTGAATCTGATTGGCTGATTCAATCAGCCAATCAGATTTTTCTACCTTAATTCCGATTGGCTGATAGAATCCTATCAGCCAATCGGAATTTGACGGACGCCATCTTAGATGACGTCATTTAAAGGTACCTCCTTCGTCGTTCAGTCGTCGGCCGGGATGGATGCTCCGCGTCGGTGGAGAGAAGATTCAAGATGCCGCTTGATGGAAGATGCTGCCCGATGGAAGAAGACTTTGCTGCCGCTTGGATAAAGACATCGCTGGGATGAAGACATCTTCTTTGCCGCTTGGATAGACATTGCCCGGATCGGATGAGGAGTTCGGCCCGGTTGGGTGAAGACAAGGTAGGGAGATCTTCAGGGGGGTAGTGTTAGGTTTATTTAAGGGGGGGTTTGGGTTAGATTAGGGGTATGTGGGTGGTGGGTTGTAATGTTGGGGGGGGTGGTATTGTGTTTTTTTTTCAGGCAAAAGAGCAGTTTTCTTTGGGGCATGCCCCCACAAAAAGCCCTTTTAAGGGCTGGTAAGGTAAAAGAGCTTTAAACTTTTTTTAATTTAGAATAGGGTAGGGAATTTTTTTTATTTTGGGGGGCTTTATTATTTTATTAGGGGGCTTAGAATAGGTGTAATTAGCTTAAAAATCATGTAATCTTTTTTTTATTTTTTGTAATTTAGTGTTTGTTTATTTTTTGTAATTTAGTTTAGTTTATTTAATTGTATTTTTAGATAGATATTTGTAGTTTATTTAATTTATTGATAGTGTAGGTGTATTTGTAACTTAGGCTAGGATTTATTTTACAGGTAATTGGGTAATTATTTTAACTAGGTAGCTATTAAATAGTTCATAACTATTTAATAGCTATTATACCTAGTTAAAATAATTAACAATTTACCTGTAAAATAAATATAAACCCTAACATAGCTACAATGTAATTATTAATTATATTGTAGCTATCGTAGGGTTTATTTTATAGGTAAGTATTTAGATTTAAATAGGAATATTTTAATTAATAATATTAATATTAGATTTATTTTAATAAGAGTTTAGTTAGGGATGTTAGAGTTAGATAGGTTTATTATACTTTATATATATATATATATATAATAACGATATTAACTATATTAACCCTAATATAATTAGGGTTAATATAGTTAATATATATAATATAATAACTATATTAACTATATTAACCCTAATATAATTAGGGCTAATATAGTTAATATAGCTGGCGGCAGTGTAGGGGGATTAGATTAGGGGTTAATACATTTATTATAGGTGGCCGCGGTGTAGGGGGATGTAGATTGTAGGCAAAAGAGCAGTTTACTTTGTGACAAAGCCCCGCCAAAAGCCCTTTTAAGGCCTGGCAAAAGAGCTGTTACTTTGGGGCAATGCCACGCAAAAAGCCCTTTTCAGGGCTATTTGTAGGGTTAGACTTAGGTTTAGTGGTAGGGATAGTTTAGTATTTTAGGGGTTAAATAATTTAATATAGCTGGCGGCGGTATAGGGGGATTAGATTATGGGGTTAATAATTTTTATATAGGTGGTGGCGGTGTAAGGGGTCAGATTAGGGGATAGATAAGGTAGATGGCGGCGGTGTAAGGGGTTCACATTAGGGGATAGATCAGTTAGATGGTGGCGGTTTTAGGGGCTCACAGTAGGGGGTTAGTTTATGTAGACGGTTTAGGGGTTAAATACTTTATTAGGGATTGCGGCGGGGGATCGCGGTTGACAGGGAGATAGACATTGCGCATGCGTTAGGTGTTAGGTTTTATTTAGCAGATCGCGGTTGACAGGGAGATAGACATTACGCATGCGTTAGGTGTTAGGTTTTATTTAGCAGATCGCGGTTGACAGGTAGAAAGACATTGCGCATGCGTTAGGGGTTTATTTAGCAGCCAGTTTAGGGAGTTACGGGGCTCCAATAGTCAGCGTAAGGCTTCTTACGGCTGCTTTTTGTGGCGAGGTGAAAATGGAGTAAGATTTCTCCATTTTCGCCACGTAAGTCCTTACGCTGCATATTGGATACCAAACTGCGCGGGTTTGGTATACCTGCCTATGGCCCAAAAAACTACGGGCGACGGCAGAAATATACGCGCGTAACTTCTAGGTTACGCCGTATATAGGATACCAAACCTGTGCAAATATTGGCATCACCAGCTTTTGCGGGCGACGATTTTTATTGGATCGACCCCCAGATTTGTGCGTTAGCAAGTAACGCTAAATTTCAAAATTAGTAAAAACATAGATGACGTGAGTTTTCAGGTATTAATGCCGCATGTAGAGATAAAGTTGAAATATTTTGGAAAACGGGGAAAGCAGTTCTATGAGGCGAAATCAATGCGTACTTACATAGGATTAAAAAAGAGCATAAACAGAGCAGTTTACAGCTATCCAATAGTGTTAAGAACAGTTATAATGCATACTTGGCCCACCAATCTAAAAGCACTTGGGACAGATATATAAATATTAAATCCCAACGAGATCTCTTTCTTAAACAAAACATGACACAAGAAGAATTGCGTTTGAAAGCGTATATGGGGGCTTTAAGGGGAGATCGGCCAAATATGTAACTAGCATTACAAAGAAAAAGTCCAATAAACAAATTTCGGCAATTAAGTAAGGTCCCAATAGATATACTTCCAATATACTTCCAATATAGATTTAAAAAAAGTATTGCAGGAATTTTTTCCGAATATTTAAAAAGAAAAGACACCAGATCTAGATTCCAAAAATAACTTTTGGGACAAGATAAAATTACCTAGACTATCACATGAAGTAATAGATCAGCTGAATAGCCCAATAGCGGTTAAAAAAATTATAGATGAGCTTAAAGATGCTAAAACAAACAAAGCTCTGGGACCAGATACGCTACCAATTTAATTTTACAGAATCTTTAAAGAACAAATAACCCATACTCTTCTTAGTTTATTTAATATTTATTATAATAAAGACGACTTATGTTCTGCGAGTTTCGCTGCATCCAACATCACTCTAATTCTTAAAAAAGATAAGGACCCAGAAAATCCATCCTCATACAGGCCAATATCTTTACTCAAATTATTTGCTTCAATTATTTCTAGAAGGTTGAAACCCTACCTTAAGCAATTAATCCATGAAAAACCACTGAAGCATATGGGTTTTAGTTGGGCTCTGTTATACAATTGTGGTGTTTGGGGCGGCATCGGATTCTCTCAGGTTGGTGCCGTATGTTGGTTGAGACGAGGGCGTATATTTAGACAGAGGGGTGTGTAGCTGTTGACGGTTTTTGATTGGCCGATTGATCGGTGGCAAATGAGCCTATCACTTGCACCTACGTCGGACGCCATACAATTAGGGACTATCTGTCGTTTTGCACGATCAGTCTGGGTGATTTCAAATAGCCAAGGTACAAAATTTGACTAGTACCAGTGGGATAATGTGAAAGGATCTATATTGAAATACTCGATATTGAGTAGAGAGACTTAGCTACGAGGTTATGAAGACTTTATCTATGCGCATCTGCGCTATATGACAAACATAGCAGAAGGATAGGTATGAATGGTGTATAGGACTGAGTGGTGAGCACTAGATGAAGTACGGTCATATATAGATAGATGTGCACAGTTGATCTAGTGTGTATCTATAATAATAATAATAATAATCCATCTATTAATTTATTCTCCCCTAATGAGGTATATTATTAATTGATCCATCGTTCTAGTCTTTCCCATTGAGGCATATTATACCATTCAAATAACATTAATTACAATTCCTTTTCACAATGAATCTCTCCCATTGGGGTTGCTATGAGAAGTGTCCAGGTGCTACAACTTATGAGCAATTAAACAAAGGGCTTTTTCTATTGGTTCTTTTGGTTTTATGGGGGTGGGGAGTTACAGGTAGCTCAGGTCTATTTAAGATGTATGTTTAGAACAGAATACATGCCTGATGAAACGGTGTATACCGAGAAACGCGTTGCATGCTGTTACTCATAACATATGAGTGATATATGTATTTTATAACTGTTTTTATTATTATTAAATCCATTTTTATCATATATCCTCAATTCTATTGATTATTTCTATCTGAGCTACCTGTTGACCCTGTATCCTGTCTGCTGTGGAGTATCCTGCTGCATATCTGACACAGCCAGCTGGTTTGCTGTGAAAGCCAGCCTGCCCCTACTGGCACATTTGAGTGCCTCTACAGAATGTGAGTACCCTGCACTGGTTATAAACTGACCATTGAGTCCTTACAGATTCACACAGTTTGTGCGCCCTCTTGTGTTTTTTTGCACCTAGCTCCTGAGCCTTATACTGCTGGACTGACTATATACAATCTGCCAAGATACACAGACCTATACCTTACGAGTTCCTGGAGTGCCTTGCACAGCTAGCTGGTGTGCTGTGAATACCAGCCTGCGTCTACAGGCACATTTGAGTGCCTTCCTATATTGTGAGTACCCTGCACATGTCCTTTCTTTTGTTACTGGTTGTCACGGATTCACACATACGGCGCCTCTTTCCTTGTTGTCTATCCTAGATTTGCTGACCTGTGGAGGGTGAAGATCGAGTGCGGCCTAAAGTGTTATAGAACACATACACCAGGAATAGACTGGACTGTTTATCATCTGAGTGCTATTCATCCATGGTTTGGGACTTTGATATTTAGAAGTGTATGTATATCCACTTGTGCAATGTTTTAATGCATTAATTGCTGATTATTATAGGCAATTTTTATATATATATATATATATATATATATATATATATATATATATATATATATATGCGTGTATGTATATGTACTTTACATTTGGATTGTAATTTTTTGTAAAAATACAGTTGTCAAGTAGATATTGCTTACCATAGCGCCCCCTATTGGGTTTATTACCCTAGTATCCATGAAAATCAAACTGGTTTCATGCCTGGCAGGAATCCAGCTAAAATATTCGTAAAACTATGCTAGTCCTGGAATCCCACCCTGCTTCAAGTGAAGTTAACGCGCGAGTGCTAATTTGCGTTTCAATCATAATCAAGCCCATTATTTCTGTCTGTACCACTAAGAGGTGAAGAGGGAAATGATTTCTCAAGTCACAAAATTCCAAAGTTAAAAGTAACCTCAATGGGGCCTAGTTATCAAGCCGTCAACCTCAAATACGCTGGAATTCCGCAGCGTATTTCTGGCGAGGCTGATTCGCCTTAGTTATCAAGCCCTAGATACCGGCAAAAGTAGAATTTTGTGACGTAAGCTTCGATCCGCCGGACTCAGTCCGACACAGATCGATTCTAACGTCACTACAGATGTTCCGCACACAAGTTCGGAACAATCTGACTACTTTTGCTAGTTATCAAAAAACTAGCAGGTGCGCTCTGCACTTTTCCAGCCCAGCGTACCTGATTTTCAATCCGCCGCTCTGGAGGCGGCGAATCCCATAGGAATCAATGGGAGTCTGACCATAGCGAAAGTTCATGTTCGCTGCTGCCAGACATCCCATTGATTCCTATGGGAGCTGTCTACACCTAACACCCTAACATGTACCCCCGAGTCTAAACACCCCTAATCTGCCCCCCCCCCTACACTGCCGCAACTAAATAAAGTTATTACCCCCTAAACCGCCGCTCTCGGAGCCCACCGCCAATCTAATAAACTGATTAACTCCTAAACCGCCGCTCCCGGAGCCCACCACAAGCTATACTACATATGTTAACCCCTAAACCGCCGCTCCCGGTCCCCGCCGCAACTATAATATATGCATTAACCCCTAAACCGCCGCTCCCAGACCCCGCCGCCACCTACATTATACCTATTAACCCCTATCCTGCCCCCCCTATACCATCGCCACCTATAATAAATTTATTAACCCCTATCCTGCCCCCCCTACACCACCACCACTGTAATAAAATTATTAACCCCTAAACCTAAGTCTAACCCTAACCCTAACACCCCCCTAACTTAAATATTAATTAAATAAATCTAAATAATATTTCTCTTATTAAATAAATTAATCCTATTTAAAGCTAAATACTTACCTTTAAAATAAACCCTAATATAGCTACAATATAAATAATAATTATATTGTAGCTATCTTAGGATTTATTTACATTTATTATAGGTAGCGACGGTGAAGGGGGGCAGATTAGGGGTTAATAAGTTTAATATAGGTTGCGGCGTGGTCCGGGAGCGGCGGTTTAGGGGTTAAACTATTTATTTAGTTGCGCCAAGGTCCGGGATCGTCAGGAAATGGGTTAATAACTTTATTATAGGTGGTGACGGTATAGGGGGGGGGGCAGGATAGGGGTTACTAGGTATAATGTAGGTGGTGGCGGTGTCCGGGAGCGGCGGTTTAGGGGTTAATACATTTATAAGAGTTGCGGCGGGGTCTAGGAGCGGCGATTTAGGGGTGTTAATTAACTTTATTTAGTTGCAGGGAGCTCCGGGGGCACCGGTATATAGGGGGTAGAACAGTGTAGTTAGTGTGGGTGCTTAGTTATAGGCTAGCAATAAAGCTGTAAAAAAGTTGAAGAGCAGCGAGATTGGATGAGTGATAACTATCACAGTCCGCTGTTCATCGCCCTGTACTTGGTGCGCGGCTTTTTGACAGCTTTATTGATAACTTTTTGAAGGTCCGCGGCGGCGATAGTAGGCGAGCTTAGGCGGGCGTATTGAACCGGCGAAGGCAGGTAAAGTAGACGCGTTGATAACTAGGCCCCAATATGTTCTCTCTTGTGAAGGTAGAGGAGGGAAATTGAATTTAAAGGGACAGTCAGGGAAGCAGGTACCTTAGAATGGTGTTTTTGAATTCCGGTTCTCAGAGCACCCATTTAGGGCCACATTATGAGTGAAGCGCTATTTTCGCTAGAGTGCAAATTGCGCTAGAAGTAAACTTTTTTCACGTCGGGTTGTGCTCATATTTTGCGTTGATATATATTCATTACAATTATGGTGGAGATTAAAATCTGAGATAAAATCCTCCATGTCTCAAAAGTAAATCAATAAAAATTGTTACATAGGAAATTAGCAGATCTAGGCAAGTATCCCGCTTGCTTTCACCCAGTAAAACTCTATATACACTGTTACCAATGCACAAGAGTATTATGGGTATGATATGCAAATGAGATATCCAACATCTCAGATTTTTTGCTTTATACTGGGTTAACACACAGAGATTCCCTAAAGGGAAAAAGAAGCAAGTACAGAAATCACATATAATTATATTATTATATATTAATCACATTATAATATATATATATACAAATAGAAGCAGGGAACCAGCACTCTTTTTTTTATTAACATCCAGCTGCCGGGGTGCGCTTTCAAACAGTTAAATATCTACACAGCAAAGAAGGCACTCTCCGTTTGATAAATCGTTTAATGGGGTCTCCCCCGTCCTCAGACCACTTACAGACATTTAATCACAACACAACTTAAATACCTACTTACCCCCCACCGTCAAACACCGCCATCAGACTCCCAGCTTCCGTGTAGCGCAACTGCGCATGCGCGCCCGGAACTAAGGAGAGCCGACGGGGACCAACTACCAAGTAAAAAGCAAAAGTGAAAATGAACATAACAAATACTAATGCAGCAATATAGTAAAGTAGCTAAAGATGGTACTGTGTTACATATCGATATTTCTGCCTTACACTAAGCATAATGTAATATACACAGATCGTACCAACCCCCCATGCTAACTTCACAAGTTACACATATAGTGTTTTTTACATTCTAATCTCTGCAAAACTTTATGCGAGAATATATATTCATATTTACATAGAGGGGCTGCCTGTGCGTACTGACTATACTCTTAATGTGTTAAACTCATGCCCCCAACTGGACTTAAGTACATAGTCAAAACCATTAGCTTCGTGTTAAAGTAACATTCCCTTGAGCTCAATCTCTTTTGGTCTGTGAAATGGGTACTGTGCTAATGGTTTTGACTATGTACTTAAGTCCAGTTGGGGTCATTCACACTGAGAAGATCCGGGAGCCGCGGCGACACGGCGATGAACGGGAGGATCATGGACAGTAACCCCCTCCTCAAGGACCCCTCTGGGGGACAGGACCAGGCCTAGTAGGATGAGACTTGTGGAAGGCCTTTATCAAGGTAGGAGCATTCACTTGATGAGCAGGCTCCCAGGATCGTTCCGTGACTGGATAACCTTTCCAATGAATGAGATAATACAATTTCTTGCCACGGAGTTTGGAATCTAGAATGTGGCTGACCTCAAACTCAGGGTGTCCATGAACAAAAAGAGGTGGAGGCTTGGAAATAGGTTTAGAATACATGTTAGACAACATAGGTTTCAGAAGAGAAACGTGGAATACAGGAATGGACTTTGAGAGTCTTGGGTAAAGCCACCCGGTAAGCAGTGGAACACACTTGACCCAGTATTCGGAGAAGGACCCACATATCGTAGGGTCCCAGTTGGTAGAAGGTTTTTTAGGAGAAGATAACGAGAAGAAATCCAAACTTTATCACCAGGACGGTACTTGGGAGCCTTCTTCCATCGAAGATCTGAAAAGAACTTGTAACGTTTTAGAAGCTACAGAAAGAATATGATGTATTCTCCGCCAATGACGAGTTAAACTTCGGGCAGGAAAGATCAGAAACAGGATTTTCTGTGGAAGAAGTATGCAAAGGAAATGTTCTGGGTTGATATCCGTAGGCAGCATGAAAAGGAGAGGTCTGAAGGGAGGAATTATACCGGGCGTTATGAGCCAATTCAGCTAATGGGAGATAAGAAGTCCAGTTAGAGTGAAAATGATCACATAAAGTCTAAGATATGTTTCAAGACATTGGTTTTACCCTTTCGGTCTGGCCGTTAGATTGTGGATGATGTGAAGTAGACAGAGAAATTGATTGTTCCAAAGTGTTTTACAAAGTGATCTCCAAAATCGGGAAACAAACTGTACCCCTCTAATCTGAAACGATATCCAGAGGAAATCCATGTATTCTCACAATATGCAAAATAAAAAGTTCAGAAAGTCTTTTGGCAGACGGTAACGCCGGGTAAGGGAACAAAATGAGCAGGTCTTAGTGAACCTGTCGACCACCCACCCAAAATAGTGTTGTTTCCAGCTGAAAGAGGAAGGTCGGTAATAAAGTCCATGATACATGAGTCCAAGGCTGATGAGTATGGGCAAACGGTTGAAGCAAACCTGAAGGAAGTTGACGAGTGAGTCTTTGTTTGTGGCACATTGTGTGCATACTTGAGACATAATCGTTTAACATCTTGAGAGAGATGGGCCACCAGACATGTTGTTTGAGATTTCGAGCGGTGTTACTGATGCCAGGATGTCCAGAGAGGGGACTATCATGAGCCCAAAATAGGATCTTGGATCGAAGGCGTTCAGGAACAAAGAGTAGACCATCAGGAGGTTACAGGACAAAGGAAGATTCTTTTGAAGCAGACTGTAAATCTTGTAACCAGGAAGTTGATAACTGGGCTATGACTTCATGAGGTTGGAGAATGGTACCAGACTCAGGAATTGGGGTATCTTGAAATTGTCTGGAAAGGGCGTCTGCTTTAATGTTTTTTGAACTCGGTATATAGGACAAATTGTAGTGAAACCGGGAGAAGAATAAAGACCAACGTGCTTGCCTGGAATTCATTCATTTGGCCATTTTGGAGATAAAGAAGTTTTTTATGATCTGTGAGTATTGGTAAAATGGCAAGGAGGTACCCTCCAGCCAATGCCTATCCATTCGTCCAAGGCCATTTTAATGGCAAGCAACTCTTTATTGTCTACGTCATAGTTAAATTCAGAAGGAGTGAACTTTTTAGAGAAGAACCCAACAGGATGAAATTTTCCAGTATCAGGTATCGTTGGGAAAGAACAGCTCCAGCAGCAACAGAGGAAGCATCAACTTCCAGGATGAACTGAAAATCTGATTTGGGTGACGGAGATAGGTGCAGAAGAAAAAGCTTCTTGAGAGACTCAAAAGCTCAATAGCCTCAGGAGCCATTCTTTACAATTTTGCCTTTTCTAGTGAGAGAAGTAAAGGGAGAAGTAATAGTAGCAAAAATCTTTGATGAACTTCCTGTAATTAGTTGGCAAAGCCCAGAAAACGTTGCAGAGCCTTCAGAGAATCAGGTCTAGGCCAATCCAAAATGGCAGAAAGTTTAGTAGGATCCATTTTCAAATCCAGATGCAGATATTACATAACCCAGAAAGGGTATGGATTTTTGATGGAATGAACACTTCTCCAGCTTAGCAAACAGATGGTAATCTCTTAATGTTGAAGTACTCTCCTGACGTGGTGCACATGATCTTGGTGGTTTTGAGAAAAAATCAGGACATCGTCAAGGTATATGATGACAAAGATATTCAAAAAATCACGAAAATCTCGTTCACAAAATGTTGAAAAACCGCAGGAGCATTACATAGCCCAAAAGGTATGACCAGATACTCGTAATGCCCAAATCGAGTGTTATAAGCAGTCTTCCATTCATCTCACTTGCGTATATGGATAAGATTGTATGCACCACGTAGATATAGTTTGGTAAATATGGTGGATCCTTGAAGATAGTAAACAGTTCAGGAATAAGGGGTAGAGGATAACTGTTCTTGATGGTAATTTGATTTAGTCCTCTGTAATCAATACAGGGTCGTAGTCCGCCATCCTTCTTTCCTACAAAAAAGAAACCAGCCCCTACAGGAGAAGAGGAGGGTTGAATAAATCCTCTAGCCATATTCTCTTTAAAGCCACGTTTTCAGGTCTAGAAAGTGGATATGTCTTGCCTCGAGGTAAGTAGCCCCAGGAAGAAGATCAATGGGGCAATCAAAAGGACGGTGAGGAGAAGACGTTCAGCCTCCTTCTTGAGAAAACATCCACAAAGTCATGATAAGGCATAGGTAGAGTGTCCGGAGTTTCAATTGTGAGAGCGATAGTGAGTGGTAACTTAGTGATCTTTTTGAAGACATTTAGTCTGGCATATTGATCCCCAGGAGGTGAGTTCGCCAAAAGTCCAAGAAAAAGTAGGATTATGTACTTGGAGCCAGGGAAGTCCCAAGATAATGGGAAATTGAGGAGTAGATGACGTCAAAACATATTGTCTCAGAATGAAGTATTCAACAGTAAGAAGTAAAGGTTTAGTAGCAAACTGAATGTATCCGGAACCAAAAGGATCTCCACTAACCGTAGAGACAGAAATAGATTACTTTTTCTTTAGTAAGTGTATAGTGTGAGTAGAGACGAATGTGGAGTCAATGAACACTCCTCCAGTACCAGAGTCAATAAGAGCTTGGGTATGTATCTTACTATGTCCAATTTGAAGGGTTACTGGAACAAAGAGTTTCTAGTATAGGAATGACTACTCTTTTGGCTTAACTCAGTTCCCTGGACTAAAGTTAAGCCTGGCTTTTACTGCCTGGTAGG